>NC_133326.1:479034746-479234746 GCF_042186555.1 Aquarana catesbeiana | reverse complement strand
GCTGCTGTCTCAGCCGATCAGGAGGGAGAGTCTCGGATGGCCAAGGCACTCGTGCAACATCTCTGGATAGAGATGACGCTTAGGTAAGTATTGGGGAGGCGGGGGGGGGGGGCTGCTGCACACAGAAGTTTTTTTTTATCTATATGCATTAAATGCATTAAGATAAAAAATCTTCTGACTTTACAACCACTTTAATAATAATCTCAACTTGAAATTTACGGGTGAAGAAAGTTTAACGGAGATTCATTATTTAGACTTAACTTTGGTCAGGTCACCACAACATAAAAAGGTGACAATACGCTCGTACAGGAAATCAATTTCAAAAACTTTATATATATATATATATATATATATTACACACTTCTAACTGTCATCCAAAATATGTCATCAGACTGAGATGTAATTGTTCCAACAATGTAGATTATGATACAAAGGCACAATTTATGGAACAAATGATACACAAACAGGGTTTTAACCCATATCAACAAAAAACATACAAGAGGGTACAACCACCTCATACATCACCATTGATACATTTTATGAAATCCACATAAACAAATGGATACTCACATACCAATAAAAAACATCAAGCAAACAAGATCTGCTCCAACTTGATTGCAACGTAACCCATCCTAAGAACAGATAGTTGGCCGTCTGATGCGTTTTGGGGGTCATGCCCCCTTTCTCTGAGGAAGGGGGCATGACCCCTGAAAAACTCTAAAGCTTTAAAGTTTTTTGGACTACATTATAACCTGCATGAAGTAAAAAAGGGCCGACTATCTGCCAGGGAGAATCCTAGAAACTTGTTAATAGATAGAGAGTTCGGAAGAAAAGATCATGAGTTTGATTCTACGGCTTTTTTCAACAATCGCATAACATTAACCACTTCAGCTTCGGAAGGTTCACCCCCATTCCTGACCATGGCATTTTTTGCAATACAGCACTGCGTTGCTTTAACTGACAACTGCGTGGTTGTGCGATACTGTAACCAAAAAAAAGGCTGTCCTTTTTTTCCCACAAATAGAGGTCCATTTTGGTGGTATTTGATCACCTTTGCTTTTTTTTTTTTTTTTTTGCGCTATAAACAAAAAAAAGACTGACAATTTTTTACTTTCTGCTATAAAACACATTGAATAAAAAAATGTAAAATAATCAAAATTTCTCCATCAGTTTATCCCAATATGTATTCTGCTACATATTTTTGGTAAAAAAAATCCCAATAAGCATATATTGATTTCTAGACTTTTTAAAAAACTTTCTTTTTTATTAGTAATCAGTGATTTTTACTGAGACTGCGATATTGCGGCAAACAAATCTGACTCTAAGTGACACTTTTTGGGGACCAGTGACACCAATACAGTGATCAGTGCTAAAAAAAATGTACTGTCGGTGGCTAGCCGCGGAGCGGGATGGAAGCTTGAATCACGAGCTCCGCTGCATAGCTGGGATATACAGCGACACACAGCTACAAGCTTCTCCCCTCTCCCTGAGTAGCGAGGGGAGAACAGCGGGACACGAACCGGCATGTCAGGGAGGCGTAATCCGCTGCCACAACCCTGCCGCCTGACTGAATATTTCGGCCCCATGGAACAGAGATACAAGCAAGATGGCGCCGGCCACTCTCCGTTCCCAGCCGCACAGCACGGCCATACGAGCAGCGCTCAGTCACACCGCCAACAAGGTGCAGTGCTAACAGGATCGAGGGACACAGAAGACATGGATAGTCTCCCCCTCTAGTGTTAGATCCAACTGATGCACAGCAGGACAGAGGTAAGAGACTCACCTCTTCTCCTTGCAACTCACCTACCAAAACTCCCCAGGCCTAAAAACACCATGGGAACTCCTCAGAATCCACCTCTCTCAGCTCCACACTCCCATCCTCCTTAGCAAATATCCCTGTAACTGACAACCCAGTGTCAGAAAGCATGTTAAAGTCGATGCTACTCACTCTACAAAAAGATTTACACAGGGAGCTGCAGATATCTTTATCACAAGCACATGACAGGCTTGACTGTCTGGAAGACAGAGCTGACACAACTGAGGAACATATATCTGAAATGAGTAAAGCTCATAATGAGCTTCTCGATGCGCACAATCATCACACGGATGAGATCCAAAAATTAAACTGAAGCTGGCAGACCTCGAGGACAGGTCCAGAAGAAATAATATAAAATTCAGAGGGATCCCCGAGTCAGTGCCACCCAATGAGCTCAAAAAATACCTACAGCAGCTCTTTATCACCCTGCTTCCTAATCTCTCTCCTCACGACCTACTCATCGATCGTGCACACAGGATCGCAAAACCAGACCACCTGCCAGCGGAGATTCCCAGAGATGTCCTAACCAGAATCCATTTTTTCCACATAAAGGAACAAATCCTTTACATGGCGAGGAATCTCAGACCCTTACCGGCGCCCTACTCTAAAATAGCCCTCTTTGTGGATTTGTTACCAGCTACCATGGAACTACGTAGAGCATACACCCAGGTCACCTAAATTCTACAGGAGCATAAAGTCATCTATCGTTGGGGATACCCCACCAAGCAGCTGGTCACATACCAGCAAAAAACAGTCCCAATTCTATCGCCTAAAGATGGATATAAGAAACTAACTAACTGGGGCCTACTACCCATCCCTGCGACGTCCCACCATCCACACAATCAGGATGCATCTCCAAATTCTCCTGCTCAACGCCAACCAATCAAGGCAGATAAAACCTAATGCTACCTTAGGACTACTAGTCCCCAGCTCAAATATATCCTGCTTGGGCGATTTATTAGTCTCCACCTCCCACCACTTTATCGTGTGCCGTGCACACTTAGTCAAACGTTTACTTACAATTTTTCACTCAATACATTATCTGAGAACTGTCTATATTGTTTTTCTTTTGTTCTTATTTCTAATAGGGTGAAATATCTCTACCGAAATTCCATAATCTGTATTAGTCACACTCTGAGTTGCAACGGTTGTTTTACCTTCTTTCAGTTACTAAGAGCTAGTAAGTTGTTTGTTATAACTCTCAATTCTTACTACTGTCCAATAACCATTCTTTATAGCAGCCAGCTGTATACAAGATTATAGTCGCGCTCAATTCCTGCAAACCAACCTCTAACGCCTACAATTATGACACTCAAGGTCACATCTATAAACACCAAAGGGCTTAATTCCCCCTTTAAGAGAAATCTTCTTTGGAAAGAAGCATGCTCCCAACATGCAGACATACTATGCGTGCAAGAGACACATTTTTTAAACACCAAAGCTCCATCTTGTACACACAAAAAATACTCCCAGTACTTCCTCTCCAACAAATACAAAAAAAAATGTGGGGTAATGATAGCCATTAGCGCCAAGGTTTCTTTTACCCTACATCACGTAGTCACAGATGACGAAGGCAGATTTATAATTTTAGTCGCCACCATTGATAATCACACCACGACTCTGGTGAATGTTAATGTACCCAACACCTCGCAAAAGAAATTCTACAAAAAACTCAAAAATATTCTAGAACCCTACAAGAGTAACACATTAATCATCTGTGGTGACTTTAATGACACCCCCAACCCCACACTGGAGTCTACCAATTCAGATAGAAGGAGGGCATCTGCTCTCTCATTCATAGATAGTGAAGATTTATACGATCCCTGGAGGTGCATGCACGACGTTGAACGCGACTATACATTTTATTCTCACCCAGGGAATTCTTATTCTCAGATTGACCTTTTCCTCACAAACTAAAAAGCACTATTGGCCACCTCAGAATCAAATATAGGTCTCATCACGTGGTCAGACCATGCTCCAATATCCTTGAGACTATTCCCCCAAACCTGTCCAACAAACCGTTCTCTATGGAGGCTGAACTCATCCCTCATAACCAATCCAAAGTATGAAACTGAAATTAAAGAATTTCTTTAAACTTAACTGTGCATCTGTTGAAGATCAGTCTATGGTTTGGTTAGCCCATAAGGCTTTTCTGCGAGGTCTACTCATCAAACTTGGTGCCCAAGAACACAAAAGACGCTTAGCGGAAATAGAGTCACTGCTACAAAAACTAAAGGCCTTAGAATTAACAAACAAAAATTCACCCAACCGGACAACTTTTGATGCGCTTAGAGTCTACAGACTCAAAATAAGTGAACTATTACACAACAGATTTGATTACTATGTCAAACGCTTGAAATTAAATTCATACTCCTTTAGCAACAAATCTGGAGCCTTCTTGGCCAGACAAGTTAAAAGTCAACAAACGCATACAAAAATCCTCTATCTTTTGAACTCAAAAGGAGTGCGCATGTCCAATCCATTGGACATAGCTAACACGTTTGCGTCCTTCTATACACAATTATACAATTTGCAAGAGCAGAGATCCACCTCCCCACCAGGTACCGAGGAAATAGAAGCCTTTCTCTCGTCCATACAACTTCCCTCACTAACTCCCACACAAGTAGCCGAGCTGTCCATCCCATTCACACAAGCAGGAGTCTTTAACGCCGTCAAATCCCTTCCACTACACAAAGCCCCAGGACCGGATGGGTTCTCTAATGAGTATTACAAACACTTCAATGACATCCTTTCTCCCCACTTATGCACCACATTTAATCAATATGCCTCTACAGGGAAAATCCCAAAAGAATGGCTCGAAGCCCTGATAGTAACTCTTCCTAAATCAGGTAAACCAACTGACACCACAGGGAATTACAGGCCCATTTCCTTACTAAATACGGACACAAAACTGTATGCAAAAATATTAGCTCTCCGACTCTCCAAGGTTATGAATCGATTGATACATATAGACCAAGTCGGTTTCATACCGGGGAGACAAGCTTTAGACGGGACCCGGCGACATCATACAATGGGTAGAACATAACCGAATGCCTTCTCTGCTCCTTTCTTTGGAGACTTACATGGAGGCGGTCTTACACAAGTTTGGCATATCGGGCACACTCCTATATGCCATACTCGGCCTATACACATCCCCAAGTGCCAAAGTGTGGACTTCGGGCGTATTGTTCAACTCCTTCAACATCACGAACGGTACAAGGCAGGGCTGCCCACTGTCACCCTTAATTTTTGCCATGATCATGGAACCCCTGGCCCAAAAAATTTGCTCTGACCCCCAAATTAAAGGTATCAACATTGGTACCACTGAACACAAAATTGGTCTTTACGCAGACGACGTAATAATCGCCATCACTGACCCAAAATGCTCCCTGACCGAGATTCAATATATCCTCGACCAGTTCAGTGCAATATCTTTATACAAAGTAAACCATAGCAAATCTTTTATGCTGGCGCTAGGCCTAGATAAAACAACACATTTCAAAATACTCCTCATTTTCCTGGTCAAAGATTCATCTTTAACCTATTTAGGAATCCGCTTGACCTCACCTAGCAAAAATCTTCAAATTTGGTAGACCTGATAGAAAAGCTTAAAAGAATATCTAATGATATACATCATCCCTTTGTATCATGGGCTGGTAGAATTGCATTAGCTAAAATGTTCATGCTCCCACACATTGCCTATGTCTTCCGCACGCTACCAGTGCCATTCCTTTCAACGCAACTACGAAATCTCCAATCTCTCATCAACTCCTTTATCTGGCAGCACAAACGGGCCAGGATAAAACAACACAATTTAATGACTCCAGCACGAATGGGGGGATTGGGAGTTTCTAAAGTTAGCCTATACTACAAAGCAGTCATTCTAGACCAACTGAAATTATGGTGGAACTCATCCACTCCTTCCAACTGGACACAAATAGAATCAGAAATGCTAACCAAAGACCCACAACTATACCTTTGTGCCTCACTTCTTGCCCCAAACCCCAAATGCTTTCCTATGGACACAATAACGGCCTCCCTAAGAGTATGGACATCTATTCCTCAAATGCTGCAGGGGTTACCTCAAGCCAGTCTACAATTCATTCCAATCAAATCTTGCTCACTAATTCTACCAGATCTTCAACTATGTACATGGACTGATGCAGGTATTCACACCATTGGTCAACTCTTCAATGCGTATGGTTTAATCCCATTCAACGACCTTCAAGCTACCTTCGGTTTCTCACCAAGAACTTTCCATACATACCTCAGGATCAGATCTCTTCTCAATAAAACACAATGGATAACACAAGACGAGATTTTATCTCCCATGATACAATATCTTGCTTCCACTAAAAGCATACTTAAGGGAATATCATATATTTATGGCTTGCTCTCTCAACCTGCTAAGAACTCAACTCAAACCCAAATCTTGCAATGGTCTAAACACGTTCCTTCAGCCCCTCCATCTAATCATTGGCACAAGGCTTTATCCTTACCATCGAAACTCTCTCACTGCACCACGCATTGAGAATCCTTACAAAAGCTC
The DNA here is from genome assembly GCF_042186555.1 of Aquarana catesbeiana. Classification (NCBI taxonomy): domain Eukaryota; kingdom Metazoa; phylum Chordata; class Amphibia; order Anura; family Ranidae; genus Aquarana; species Aquarana catesbeiana. The sequence goes on along the minus strand of NC_133326.1, from coordinate 479,228,381 downwards.
TTTCAACACTGGTACTACACTCCCACCAGAATTGCCAAGATGCACCCCAACACATCTCACTAATGCTGGAGAAATTGCGGTCTTTCAGGAACTCTACTCCATATTTGGTGGGAGTGCCCACACCTCAAAGTCTTCTGGAACCAAGTACTAAATATGCTCCAATCAATAACACTCACAACAAATAATCTATCTTCCACTGACCTTCTCCTGGGTCTGATGATTCCCACATGACCCAGGAAATTTCAAACAGTGGCCACCCACATCCTCATCGCTGCAAGGTTGGCACTTGCAAGGAAATTGAAAAGTACTTATCCTCCTGACATCAAGGAAGTGATCACAATCCTAAACGAAAACTTCAAAATGGAACACGGCTTCCCCAAAGCCCATTTCACCACTGAAAATTTTTTCAAGAATTGGACTTTATGGATGAACGACCCTAGAAGTGTACAGCTGGACTGATTCCTCCTTTACTCACAAAAATCTCACAACTCCATTTATAATCTTTATTCCTCAATAATAAGTAGGCAGTCCACACATCTCAGCATTATGCGCCCAGTTTCCCCACGTAGTAAAATATAGTAACATGTGTGACTGTCTGCTGGTCCCATTTCCTGTAGAGAGCAAGAATAAAGTTTAAGTTAAATCTAAAATCGATAACGTTGTTTTCTCTTTTTGGTTACTACCTATATAAGACCAAGTATATGCATGCTATAGCTCCTTTACTAGCACATATATGCAACACATTTTTTGCATATTCTAGATACGCACCTAAGTGTATACATATCATAGCTTGAAGATGTATCTTTGTAATCATCTTTTTGTTACCTTTTTGTAACTGTTGAAAATTGAATAAAACTTGAAGTACAAAAAAAATGCACTGTCACTGTAATAATGACACTGGCAGGGAAAGGGTTAACATCAGGGGCAATCAAAGGGCTGAATGTGTTCCCTGGGAGTGCTTGATAACTGTGTGGGGGATGCTTTGACTTGGGGAAGACAGAGATCTGTATTCCTGCTTAGCAGGAACACAAAATCTCCATCTTTCCCTCTGACAGAAAGGCGATCTGCCTTGTTTACATAGGCAGACCATCATTCTGTCTGCTTCAGGAATGATTGGTGGGTCCGGGCGGACATCAGGTCACCTCAGACCCGAAGATAGAAATCATGTAAAGACATGTGATTTTGCACTTAAGGGTCACCCCACCGCCGTATATGTAGGTGGGGCGGTCCTTAAGCGGTTAAACATATTATTTCAAAGTACTTACCCATTCTTTATGGAGATCTGGTTTACAAAACACTTTCTCACAGGGAGTCACATATGTTGCTAGAAGAGCTAAAACAATAGGAAATAACATTTCTCCCAGTGTGTTTGTATCTGAGAAATTGAAACAAATTGGCTACATGCCACATGTTTTTGTAATGCCTCCCATTGTGCCAGCTGTCATCATGCAGGGGATCCACACATCATCAGATCGTGTTCCAACAATATCATCTATGAGATTAAACAGTTACTGAATTGCCAAACAAAATATGTGATCTATGTTTTAATCTGTACCTAATAATATATGTTAGCTGCACAACCAGATGCCTTTGTGACAGGTTACGAGACCACAATTCAAATATTAACATCAATAAAGATTCTAATATTGCGAGACACTTCAGATGTCAACATCAGTCCAATCTATCATCTCCTAGTATCCAAATTATAGAAAAAAATTGATTCTCCAATAAGAGGCGGAGAAAGATTTTTCCCTCCTGTGTAAAAGGGAGGTATATTGGATCTTCCAACTGGAAACTCCTATCCCAAAAGGACTTAACTATGAATGGGACATATATAATTTTAATAAGCAAATCCATTTTTTATTCTTTCCTGCCCCCTTTTGACTCCTACTTTTATTTGGATTGCTTTTTTTTCTCTACCCCCTCACATCATTCAAATCAGTGTTTTTTTATCCACACTGTTCACTCTCTCTGCTTGTTTTCTTTCGTGACTGATAATGTACTATATATACATATATATAGCCCTTATTTGGATCTAGGCTCACTGCCTTATGATTAAGCTCTGGCTTTGGCAGAGACTCATGGTTCGAGGTAATTTTCAGGTCTATACTAGGTTGGCTGGGTGGGAGCGTGGTGCTTCTTTTATTTTATACATGCATTGCTCCAGAGGAGTATCTTCCTTTTTGCCAGGTGATTGTGAGAGTTGGGCTTCACCAGCTTGAATGACGTATATAATTTAGCACCTAGGTTTAAAGAGTACCTTTTTAGATATACTACATTATATAGATTGCTTAGGTAGTCCTTCACATCATAGATAAATCTAAAGGAGACTGTGTAAAAATTATACTATCAGGTTGTAATGTGTGTGGATAGCTTAACTGGAAACTGTCTGGAGCACCAATATGAGATTGTTATATATGAGTGGTGACATTTTTAAGCTAATGCAAGCCTTTTTTAAGTCCCTATACTGCATGATTATTTGTATACAGTATCTCACAAAAGTGAGTACACCCCTCACATTTTTGTAATTATTTTATTATATCTTTTAATATGACAACACTGAAGAAATGACACTTTGCTACAATGTAAAGTAGTGAGTGTACAGCTTGTATACCAGTGTAAATTTGTCCCCTCAAAATAACTCAACACACTGAAGGGTGAGAAAGAGTTAACAAGACTAAAATATTAAAATAGCTGACAGACGAATATCTTTATTTTAGGGTCTTGTTTGTTGCAATGACAACAAGGATAGATAAGGTCTGGTAAGAACTGGTTTTGAAATTATGTTTTCAGACAAAATCAAGTGTCAGAATTATTAGTTTAAATTATGGCCGAGATGTTATCTCTCATGTGATGAACTTTGCCCTTCCTCCCTCCCTTCTTTTTAAGTTGTGCAATCTTCTTTGTCTTTATGCTGTATAAAAGGTACAGCCCATCCTACCATTAAAGCAAGCATTCTTCTTCTTGCCTTGGCTCTGACAATACCGCATCTGGAAGGCTACAGCTGGCACATTTGCCAAATGGAAAACTGTGCTGCCTGCAGTTTTAGCAGAAATAAGGATATCCCCTTCCAAGACCAATCACTTGACTATCACTATCACCCTTGGTAATAGAGCAGAGAAATCTGAGTTTGATACAGGAAGAATATTGTAGAAATGTGATTATGAAGCTGAATGGCATCTATGGTAAAGTATTCTCTTCTTTTCCATTACCCTCATAGGAACCGACATACAAGTTCAAACCCAGAGATGTGGTCGTAATTCGCCAGCTGAACAGGACCAAGAAGCAAGATTACCCTTTTGGCCTGCCCACTAGTGTAGTCACAGTGACCAGAACCTCTGTCCTCACGGAACAATATGGAGCCTGGATTCACGCCGAGAGGATAAAGAAAGTACCACAAAGGACCCCAAAGCAAGACACAGATAACGGAGGTGAAGCAGGTGATGCAAATCCCCAAAGAATGAGTGAAACAGGTGATAAAACGTGTAAAACGTGAAAAAAGGTGAAAAAAGATGACCTCACTTCTCTCACCACAGACTTCTGAGAAAGCCTTGTGCCTACTCTGTATGCTGGCACGGATGGTGTTTCTGCCCACATAGATCATCACTAACTGTATCTATCATCTTCAGGATGTGGGCACCCTAAAGGCCATATAAGCGGATAACACAATTTCTTTCCTGATAATTGGTAGAAGTCATTTTACAGATTGGTGTTTTAACATAGGAAATTCCTTAAATAAAGGTCAAAATCTTTGCACGAATTAGCCATTGAATCCATAAGTACTGCACTGACTGGACTCTGTGAAGTAACGGAGAACTATGAGTGCTGCACATGTATTCATAATACCAGTATCAAAGTTCTGGATTACTATGATATAATTGATAAACACCGAAAAAAGGTTTCAAACCTCCAAGCTGAAGCCAGAGATATTGCCAAAGATCGGTGGAACCCTTTTAAGGAACTAGGAAGTTTCGGTGATTTTTATGGTGCCATTTTCTCTAGGTTCCGACAGGCAGGAATGTTAATTTTAATGTGCCTGTTTTTTTTCCTTGTTATATATATATTATTCAAGCTTATTCAACGTATTTGTAGTTATACAATGAAATGATCCCACACAGAGAATATTAAGTGATCATGGTGAAATCACTTTGTGATTTAAGAGGGGATTGAAGGGTAAGAAAGAATTAACAAGACTAAAACATTAAAATAGCAGACAGTCGAATATCTTTATTTTAGGGTCTTGTTTGTCGCAATGACCACAGGATAGATAAGGTCTGGTAAGAACTGGTTTCAGACAAAATCAAGCGTCAGCATTACTAGTTTAAATTATATCTGAGATGTTATGTCTCATGTGATGAACTTTGTTCTTCCTCCCTCCCTTCTCTTTAAGTTGTGCAATCGTCTTTGTCTTTATCCTGTATAAAAGGTACAGCCCATCCTACCATTCAAGCAAGCATTCTTTGAAACCATTCTGTGTTGTGTCTGCATTGAATGCTGCCAGAGCTCTGAAACAGAATTCTTACTGATTGTCCAGTAACTGAGCAGAATTGGCCCTTACACTCACAGCCATTAATGTCTCAACCGCTGGCAAAAAAGTGAGTACACCCCTAAGTGAAAATGTCCAAATTGGGCCCAATAAGCAATTTTCCCTCCCCGGTGTCACGTGACTCGTTAGTGTTACAAGGTCTCAGGTGTGAACGAGGAGCAGGTGTGTTAAATTTGGTGTTATCACTCTCACTCTCTCATACTGGTCACATGAGTTCAACATGGTACCTAATGGCAAAGAGCTCTCTAAGGATCTGAAAAGAAGAATTGTTGCTTTACATAAAGATGACCTAGGCTATAAGAAGATTGCCAAGACCCTGAAACTGAGCTGCAGCACGGTGGCCAAGACCATACAGCTGTTTAACAGGACAGGTTCCACTCAGAACAGGCCTCACCATGGTCGATCAAAGAAGTTGAGTGCATCTGCTCAGCATCATATCCAGAGGTTGTCTTTGTGAAATAGACGTATGAGTGCTGCCAGCATTGCTGCAGAGGTTGAAGGGGTGGGGGGTCAGCCTGTCAGTGCTCAGACCATACGCCGCCTACTGCATCAAATTGGTCTGCATGGCTATCATCCCCGAAGAAAGCCTCTTCTAAAGATGATGCACAAGAAAGCCCACAAATGGTTTGCTGAAGACAAGCAGACTAAGGACATGGATTGCTGGAACCATGTCCTGTGGTCTGATGAGACCAAGATAAACTTATTTGATTCAGATGGTGTCAAGCTTGTGTGGCGGCAACCAGGTGAGGAGTATAAAGACAAGTGTGTCTTGCCTACAGTCAAGCATGGTGGTGGGAGTGTTATGGTCTGGGGCTGCATGAGTGCTGCCGACAATGGAGAGCTACAGTTCATTGAGGGAACCATGAATGCCAACATGTGCTGTGACATACTGAAGCAGAGCATGATCCCCTCCCTTGGAAGACTGGGCCCCAGGGCAGTAAGCCAATATGATAACAACCCCAAACACACCTCCAAGATGACCACTGCTTTGCTAAAGAAGCTGAGGGTAAAGGTGATGGACTGGCCAAGCATATCTCCAGACCTAAACCCTATTAAGCATTTGTGGGGCATCCTCAAATGGAAGGTGGAGGAGCGCAAGCTCTCTACCATCCACCAGCTCCATGATGTTGTCATGGAGGAGTGGAAGAGGACTCCAGTGGCAACCTGTGAAGCTCTGGTGAACTCCATGCCCAAGAGGGTTAAGGCAGCGCTGGAAAATAATGGTGGCCACACAAAATATTGACACTTTGGGCCCAGTTTGGACATTTTCACTTAGGGGTGTACTCGCTTTTGTTGCCAGCGGTTTAGACATTAATGGCTGTGTGTTGAGTTATTTTGAGGGGACAGCAAATTTACACTTTATACAAGCTGTACACTCACTACTTTACATTGAAAAGATATAATAAAGGGGGGCGTGGCCAGCAGCACAAAAGATGGGCGCAGTGTGAGAGAGCTCCGGGATGCCTCAGCTTCCACAAGGGGCACACAGTGACCTGGGGAACAGTAAAACCCTTCCCCACATTGGAGAAGTCTGACCGAATCACCAGATCCAAAATGAGCAAGAGGGTACACCACGGTGGACCCCGCAAGCTCGCGGACATGTTCACAAAAGTCTGGAGCTCCCGGAGCCAAAATGGTGGCTCCGCTTCAGCTGCAGCAACATGAGACAAGTCTCACTCCGGGACCCACAAGCTGGATACACAGACCAGAGTGTCTCCTTGTCGCTGGGAGCAGGCAAGTGACAAAGACTCTCCCTCCCACAGCCCCCAGAAATCTAGGCCCAGACTAGACCCAGTACAGCAGGACACTGATGAAGATGAAGGGGAGGGCGGCTGCATGGAGGAGACCACAGACCCTGATGACCCATTACACAATTCCCTACCACAGGGCAGCCTATTGTGGACACCACACTGAAGGGCATGTTAGTGGCCCTTCGCAGCACATTGCACAAAGATCTGCTTTCAGCAGTATCAAACATCAAAGCTGAAGTGGCAGAACTAGGAGAAAGAGTGGATCACATGGAGGATAAAATGGGAGAATTTGCAGAGGCCTACAATGATCTAGTAGATGCACATAGAGAAGCCGGGGACACCATCACACAACTAAAAATGAAAATCGCAGACCTCGAGGACCACTCCAGGCGTAACATCCTCAAATTCAGGGGAGCTGCGGAGTCAGTGCTACTGGGTGACCTGAAAAGATACATACACCAAATGATATCTACCCTACTACCAGAAATCCCAGCACAAGACAACATTATCGATCGGGCCCACAGACTGCCCAAACCCCCATATCTTTCTGAACATATCCCTAGGGATGTCATTGAGAGCATCCATTTTTTTTAACCAAGCATCTGGTAACTTAGATAGATATGCACCACTAACCCTATAACATACATGACTATCTCACTGGTATGACTTAATGGCCACGGGCTAAACAGTCCCTTTAAACACAAGGCAGCATGGAAGGAGGCTTTGAATTTACAAGCAGACACCTTCTGCATACAGGAGACACACTTCAATGCCTCCAAAGCCCCACAATGCTCCCACCACCAATTTCCACATGTTTTCACGGCGAACACCCCAGTGAAGAAAAATGGCGCTCTTATCGCCATTAACTCCTCAGTAGCCTTTACAATGCAAGAAGTCCACAAAGACCAAAAAGGACGGTATATCATCCTATTGTGTATTATTAATAATATTCCTTATACAATTGTCAACTTATATGCACCTAATGCTGGTCAACTTAAGTTCATGAATCTTTTGTATAAAAAAACAGAGAAGATTCAGAAGGGCTCACTCCTGCTTATGGGTGACTTCAATTCAATAGTAGGCCAAAAAAATGGATGTATCTAAACTGAGCTCACATGTTAGACCAACACTACAAGATTCTCTAAAAAGAAACCTCCTATATGACCCGTGGAGGTGTATGCAAGCCAATGAAAGAGATTATACCTATTTCTCGCCCCCCCACGGTTCATATTCAAGGATAGATTTCTTCCTAACAGACCTGAATATATTACACAAAGTCCTTAAGACAGAAATTATGTCTATAACATGGTCTAATCATGCTCCCATCAAAATGACAATTACAGAGGATCATTGAGACCTTCCGACCCGTTTCTGGCTCAACAACGCATCTCTATTCAGTAACCAAACCTGTAGGAAAAGAATCAATGTACTAGAGGAATAACTAGTGGAATTTTTCCAACTTAATTTAACACCTGACTCAAATATGTCCAATGTATGGTGTACTCATAAGGCCTATACCAGGGGGTTACTGATACAGCAGGCAGCTAGGGAAAAGAAGCGCAGGTTGCAGTCAATTGAAAACCTTCTTACTAAGATCCAAAAACTTCAATCCCAACACAAAAGAACCCATGACCCTAACATCCTCACAGACCTGATGACATGTAGATACGAATTGAGACTTCTTATGCTCTCAGATCACGAGACACAGACACGTAGAGTAAAAGCTACTTACTACTCTCAAGGAAATAAAGCTGGTAAGCTTTTAGCTAACCAACTTAAAATGCGAAGAACAAAGAACTCAATACCATATCTCTTGAACCCAGGAAATAACTCTAAAATACTCAACCCAAAATATATAGCAAACTCATTTCGAGATTACTATCAATCTCTCTATAACCTCCAGAATGACCACTCCACTATACAACCCAAAGATGACGCTATACAAACTTATCTAAATTCCCTTCAGCTCCCTACCATAGATAAAGACACACTCCTAAAGTTGAACTCCCCTATGACCAAAACAGAAATAACTAAAGTCATTAAATCCCTCCCCAACAACAAGTCACCGGGAATGGACGGCCTATCATCAGAATATTATAAAACATTCCAGACCACCCTCACCCCACACTTGCAAATTATTTTCAACAAAGCTGCAACCTCCAGATTTTTTCCTGAGGAAATGCTTAAGGCTATTATCGTTACTCTGCCCAAACCAGGGAAGGAGCCAATATATCCACAAAACTTCCACCCGATTTCACTCCTTAATACGGATCTAAAGATCGTCTCAAAAATAATAGCAAATAGATTAGCAGAAATTACACCCTCCCTAATAAATATGGATCAAGTATGCTTTGTAAAAGGCCGCCAAGCCTCAGATGGCACTAGGAGAATGATTAATCTCCTCACCATAATGGAAGCTAAGAAGTAACCAACAGCCTTCTTAACGTTAGATACTGAGAAGGCCTTTGATCGGGTCCATTGGGGGTATCTTAAGCACACTCTCAATAAGTTTGGATTTCAAGGCCCCATATCTAAGGCAATCTCAGCACTATACTCATGTCCCTCAGCTCAAATATATATGTCCAATACATTGTCAGACCCATTTAAAATAACCAATGGGACTAGACAAGGGTGTCCTCTGTCCCCCATAATTTTCATCCTCGTAATGGAACCCTTTGCAGAAGCTATCCTACAAAACTCCCAAATTCAAGGCATTAAAACAGCAGAATATGCCCATAAAATTGGACTATTCGCGGATGATGTCCTCCTAACCCTGACCAGTGTGGCTTCTTCCCTGAGAGCAGTACAAAATGAAATTGAGAAATTTGGAATGATTTCCTACTGTAAAGTGAATATAACAAAATCCTCAATACTCCCTGTTAATATTAATAGAAAAGAAATTACAGTTTTAAAACGAGAGTTTCCTTACTCGTGGGATAACAACACAATAGATTACTTAGGCATTAAACTGACTTTCCCCACAGCCACACTATATGAAGCAAACTTCCCTCCACTCCTACAAAATATTAAACAGGACTTGCTTAATTACAGAAAAAATTAAATTTCCTGGATAGGCTGCATAGCGGCATTTAAAATGTTGTCCTTACCTAAAATACTCTACCTCTTTCAAACTACACCTATGGCAATCCCAACCAAATTCTTCACCACAATAAATAAATATATTAAAGCTTATGTCTGGAACTCAGGTAAACCAAGAATAGCACGTAAACTTTTACATAGGTCAAAACAACAAGGTGGGATAAATCTACCCAATATTCAACTTTATCATAAATCAACGATATTAGACCAACTCAAAACATGGTTTGAACCAGTGGTGGACTGACAACTCATGGGGCCCCCGGGCAATAGGAGATTATGGGGCCCCCGGACAATAGGAGAAGATTATGGGGCCCCCGGGCAATAGGAGATTATGGGGGCCCCAGGCAATAGATTATGGGGCCACATAGTATACACACACACATACAGTATACACACACAGACACACAATATATACACACAGTATACACACACAGAATACACATACACACACTGAAAAGGTACTGGAGAGGCGGGGCAGCTATAATCTTGGGATTTTTAAAAAAACACAGATTTTTACATAATCTGACAGATTTACTGTCCCTGGTTTTATTGAATGGTCAGTCCGCCCCTGGTTTGAACCCCTATCTACCAAACGTTGGGTTAATATAGAAAAGTGTATCCTCCTAAATATAGATTTAACCTCTCTACTGATTGCAAGTGCTACACACCAGAAAGTATATATAAGCAAAGCAGCCTCTATCCAGGCACCAGTGAAAGCTTGGAACTTCTCCCTCCAAAAGCTCCCCTACAATGACTCCCTAAGAGCCATAGTTATACCTGTAACTGCCTATGAATACATCATACCCTCCTTTTTAGTGGACCCCAAAACCACTACAGCTCACACACCTTTAGAAGAGATGCAACAGTCCCAGGATATGAAAACTCTGTATAAAGCAGCCCAAATACAACATTTCCATAGGACTTACCCAAATTCCTTTGTAAACGTGAACAATGCAATTTGGTCATACTACCATAATATAACATCAACCAAAAAAGGGATATAGTGGTTTTATAAATACCTAAACAGCCAACATACTACAGGTAAACCATCCCAAATTATCAGAAAAAAAAGGAATTTTCCCCCAAGAGGAAGGGGTTTTCTAGGCAGCAAACAACTGGTACAGATGGTACTAAGTTTAAGTTTAAAAGGTAACTTTATTGGGACATAGGACAGTAGAGTAAAAACATGAACTGTGTACAAATGGTTATAAAAACACAGGAGCATATATAGGACTGCACATGATTTATGCAATAAACAAGCGCCCTCTCCCCCTCACTCCCTTTCCCTTCCTGCCCTATTCCTCACTATTTTTTCCTGTTAACTCCCCCCCCCCCTCACACCCCCTTTCTTCTTTTTTTTTTCTTTGCTTCTTCTTCCCATTTTTTCTTCCCATTTTTCCAATCTGCTTTCTTAGTACACACAGTACACTTATATATAATTTTTGATTATTTATTGTTACAATTCAGGGAAAATAGCCTAAGATACTTTGTAAAGATATGATCATCATTATTATTTGATTCATATAAGTATACAAAATAGATCATAATCACATTTCCAACATGCACTAATTGGTGCTATTGCTTGATGTCCAGATCACAAGTGCCGTAGGCCCCCACATACCCCTTGCCAATCGCAGGGCATTCCATAGTTGTAGGTCATCGTAAGTTGCACAGTTTCTGTTTAGCCTCCCCCCTTGGGGTGTTGGCGGACCGGGGGGCTCCGGGCTGGATCCAGATGGTGGAGGTTCTCTGAAAGCCTTAGGCCCAGGGGATATGGCTATACACATACTTTTGGTAACTATGCTTTAAACTTTTATAATTATTATATATAACTGTGCAGAAAAGTATTGGTACTATTTTTATGCATGTAAATCTTCTCTACAGCGCATACATTTCCTCTGAAGAAGACCCGATGGGGTCGAAACGTGTCAGCTTAACCAAGCACTTGTTTATTGCATAAATCATGTGTAGCCCTATATATGCTCCTGTGTTTTTATAACCATTTGTACACAGTTCATGTTTTTTACTCTACTGTCCTATGTCCCAATAAAGTTACCTTTTAAACTTAAACTTAGTACCATCTGTACCAGTTGTTTGCTGCCTAGAAAACCACTTCCTCTTGGGGGAAAATTCCTTTTTTTCTGAACCTTTCCGGGGTGTGCAGCCACTTCCCTCTCCCAAGTGTTTCCCCTTTTCATTTCAACCATCCCAAATTATTTGATGGAAAAAGAATATAAAAACAGAATACTCCCTCATAGAATGGAATAAAGCACTCAATATGACTCTTAGCTCCTCCCACTGTACATTTCACTGGGAGAATGCGATAAAAATAACCTACGACTGGTATTTGACACCAGCTAAACTTAATTGCATATTCCCAGATACCCCTCCGGTAGGCTGGCGCCAATGTGGACAAAAAGGCGACTTACCCCACATTCTATGGTCATGTAAAGATATAAGACAATTCTAGAAATCAGTGTTCGCCTTAATTTCACACATCACCAAAACAAATACCGAGACATGCCAAACAATGGCCCTCTTTGAAATGTACCTAGACCGTTTCCCCATACAGCTTCAGACAATTGTCTCACATATCCTTATAGCTGCCCGACTGTCAATAACGAATCAATGGAAACAGCCAACAATTCCCAACATAACTGAAGTTATCCATAGAGTAAATGTAAACTGCATTTGTGAAAAATATTTAGTGGGTCAAAACAACTCAATACAATCTTTTAATAACAAATGGATGTCTTGGATTCAGGAGTTTAACCTAACCCATTTCTGAAATAACCCTTAACTGATCCCATCTGATCCACCTGAGCAGCACAAGCTCTTCGGCCCCCCTGATCACTGAAGGATTAGGGGTAGACCGAAGATACAAGATGCATAAAGGATCAAACATTTTAAGGAGGAATGGAGGGCAACTCCACAACCACTGTTCATAATAACTATATGGTCTTGAGATATATACTACATTCTTTAAATGGGTGCATTTATAGGACAAAGTTACGTACCACCTGGTTTTTATAGATGAGCTAATAGTAACAACTTTATTTCACCTTGTGCAGCATTCCACTGTTGATTACAAACACAAGAAACTATCTGGTTATCTTATTATATCCCCTTCCCGCCGAGCGTATGCAGATGTGCGTACTCGGTTTTCGGGGGTTATACCGGGATGATGCCCGCAGCTGTTCGGGGAGAGGAGTCACTCTTTCTGAAGTCAATATATACAACTTAATGGTTGATCTTATAATTTGACGATTTCATAGCACTTATGTATTACATAATATACACTGATCGCTCTGATTCTGCAGTACTCTTACTTCATCGTTTATACTGTTTTTGTCATATAAACATTTATGTATGTTCAATTTTCTTTGTGAAAAACCAATAAAAAAAACATTTGAAAGAAAAGATATAATAAAATATTTACAAAAATGTGAGGGGTGTACTGACTTTTGTGAGATACTGTGTATATATATATATGATACACACACACACACACACACACACACACACACAGTATACATTATTTTAAATGTATATATACTATACAATCAAATAAAAAAATCTGGAAGTGCCATAATTACGATCAGTAGGATCACATGTGTTTTATTCAAATATATTTCTTACTTTGGTGACACACTCAGCTAACAGTTACTACCTTGTTCTCTCCCCATACATATTGTTATGTGCTATGCAAAATATAATATTACTATTTAAATTACATTGAATTCATTGAGGTTTAGTGGATTTTGTTATGTACAATTGAGTAGTCTAGTAACTTAGCTGTTTGATCGGTAAGGAAAAAAAAATTCTCGACACCACCTGGTGCATGTTTGTTCAAACAGATAGAGATAGCATGTGGTGGCTAGTCAGTTTTATTTACTGGGCTATTTTAAAACATAGTATTCTCTGCTGGATCACAAAAATCAAATGAACCTTTCCCAGAAAATATGCATGTACCAATCTACAAGGACGTACAAAACAACCTCTCTACCGCTAACTGAAGTAATAAACGCGACAACACAAGCCAGGTGGGTGAAGATGTATAGCTCTGAGTGAAGATGTCAAAACGTTTGTCTGTACAGTCAGCATATTTGAAGCCCCTCGTATAAAAATGTATTGATGCATTCGGTAAGGAGCCTTGCTTGAGAGGGGTAAGTATGTTATTCTATTCTTAGCTGGATATGGTTCAGCCACGCTCTGAGCTGAATAGAGAGTAATTCTTTATATAGATAACACAACTCACGCAACTCCTAGACTGTCTGGGATAAAGTGATGACTTCAAGAAGATATTGATTGGTAAAGGTTTGACTGAAAGACTGGAGAAAGGAACCAGCATGAGGGCAGTGGGTAGAGATTGACCATATCTGTTCAAAGAGTAATTTCACAAGAAAATAGATGATGTAAGAAAGAGATTCTAGGTAAAAATAGATTAGAATAGTGTCTGTGCACTTCCAGGTGAAGTCATTCAATGTAGCTTCTCTACAGTCTGCAATATCATGCTATATTAATCAGGAACAGAGTTTTAACCCTTTAAAAACATATTAATAGTGCTATCAGTAATATAAATATTAGCTACTGAAAGAGTAGTAGTAGTGATGATGCAGTGCTCAATTTAAAGCCTACCTCAAGCCTGCATTTTCTTATTTTAGTTTTGGACAATGTGGAAAAAGGGTTTAAATTTCTACTAACTTTTTTGTTTTTGTCTGTGACTTTATTGGGGAGATTTGGCCTCACTTCCTGTCCGTGTGACATATGTAAAAGAAAAGGGGTGTAGTTACCACAGGACAGAGATGGCAGAGACGGCAATAAAAACATTCTAACTCAAGTTCTAACTTTTCCTCCATCTATAGAAAGAAAAATGTTTTCTTTTTCTGTTTTTCTGTGAGAGATTTTTCATTGTCTCTTGTTCTGCTAAAAACAGAGGGTGAATCTGTTAATGTAGTCTATAAAAAAACCTTCACGATTCTATCCAAAATAAAATGAAAAGTTTTGACTAGAGTTGGGTTTTAAGGTACATAAGTAATAATAAGACAATTGCAGTTGCTGACTTTTTCCTGGCTGACATTTGTATCCTTTAACTTCTTTGTTTAGATGAATTACTGGCACACAGAAAATAACAGTAGTTGAGATTCTGACAATGGCTATAAGTTAATTAAACTTAAAGCTGAACTGTAGCATACACATATAATGCCCTCCTTTGATATCCCCTCTCTCCCCCCATCAACATGCAATGCACATTTTCATCTAATTAATGTTTTTTTTTTTTTTAAATACTTTTTTTTGAGGCCCAGGGATGTCATTACTGGGGCTATCTGTTGCTCTTTGCTCCAAGTGTAGTGCGAGGGGCCAGACAGCAGAACACATCCCTGGCTCCCTTTAGACAAGCCTACTGCTCCCTGCAGGCCATTGAGTGGTGCAGACTTTATTGTTGCAGTCTGTTGATTGATTGACAGGCACATCTAAAGGGATACTGGGGATGGGTACTTTCATATAATGCTCATGAAAAAAAAAATAATGACGGCAAAGAAAGCTAACAGTTGTGGGAGGGGGCCCACCTGAGAAGTCATTCAGACAAAAAATAAAATCGGGCTCAGGATAGCTGCTACACCTTCAATGGGTTACATTGTGGAGAATCAAGTTCGTAGGGAATTGAGAATAATAATTTTCAGCACAGGAAAGGATTTGCTACAAGTGTGGGAATAATAATATTAAGAAGAAGAAAACGTAGAAAAAAATGAGACAGCATATAATATAACCTGATATAATCAATTAAACTGAATGATAATTTAAAATCTTCCAGCCCAAAGGCAATCAGGAGTCTATGATTGTATTCTAGGACTCAGATGTTATACTTTGAAGCATGATAAGACTGATTCCTGTAGGGACTCATTCACTTCGCTGGCAGAGTAGTGGTGAAAACAGGTGATTGATTTGTATTTTTAAGTGGATCCTTTGTGGAACACTTTTCAGAACTGTATAAAAAAACAGCCCCCATCCATGTGAATGAGGCCTAAATAGGCCATTAGCAGTATCATGTTATTTTTGTTGTTGTTTTAAAGGAAACTTGACATAAGAAAAATATAGAGACTGTCATTGCTGATCCAATGGCTACAGATTTTTCTGAGTCATTGACCCATAACAGGTACAGTACTTGGCAGTGATGGCTTCTTGAACACTGGATCTTCAGGCATTGTTTGATGCAGAGACTCGAATAAGGCAGCCCTCTGGCTTTTAAAAACCATACAGCCTTTTTTTAAAACAAGGTACTGCATAAGGTGTTGAAGAAGGGAAAATGCCAAGGCAGCTGTAAGAATTATTGTTAAAAATATTAGTTTATTATCCAATTTAAGGATCTCTAGATCCCTAATCATCAGCTCTTTAACCCCTTTACGCCACAGTAACTCATGTGTGCGACAGCAAAAAGCTGGGCTTTAATGCTCACATGCTGTAGATATGCATTGCATATGAGAAAACATAGCAGGACCAGCTTCTGATTGTGTGACCATTGTGACAGCCAATCTGTCAGGAAAGGTTTCACCTGCTGGTGGCACTGTCAGATCTTTGGGCCACAGTACTGGTGTCCACCACTGGGTGTCTCCCAGCAGTCTGGAGCCAACATCATCTCCTGCAATCAGGAGTTACCTGAGACTGATTGCAGGAGGTGTGTATATATACCCGGCAGATGTTCAACATTTGCCTTGGTATTTTCCTTAAGCCCTGACCTGTATTCCTGAATCCTGTACCTGTAACTTGTGACCTGTATTCCTGAATCCTGTACCTTGTGTCCTGCGTTCCTGAACCCTGCATCCATGCCTGGACCCCTGTCTTGCAGACTTATCCCTTCCTCCAGTTGTCCTCTCCCTGTCCCATCCTGATCCCTGTTCTATCTGATTGATCTCTCGTGTATGACCCTGAATTGATTACCTTAATGATTATATCTTACTCCTGTATTCACATTTGGTTTAGAGAGTTATTATTGTGTCTCACCATGGTTGTTTGCTGGTTTGCTTTATTGTTTATGACTTATCCTTTTAATAAATCTTACTATTATTACTTTACATGTGTTTTGGTCTTTCCTATTGCAGTCCACACATTTCTGGTCGCACCGGTTTATGACATAATACCAAGGCCAATCCTGACCAGAAGTGGCTGGTAAGGGAAGCCATTGTGGTTCTGTTTTGGCAAACATGCATCCAGAGGAAGTTACTTATTATTCTCTGCTGGTGACAGAGGATGGGGAATACTGTCGCCAGATATTGAAAGAGTGTGCCAATGACCAGCTACTAGAGTGTATCCGACTGGCCCATTCTCTAGGTGATCAGGGCAGTATGTTGTTTGAAAACATTCAGCTTTTGATTCCGGTGTGTACAGAGCTAGCTTTGTCCAATATTCCTAAAGGCAATGATTATCTCTCTCCCCCTTCAGTATGGCTCAGGTAGAATCATTAGTGTGGCTTTTTGGAGGATGACTCTGTATATTACTTTGAGCACTATTCAGTATGTTCCCAATCAGTGCTAGTGGAGTGTGTTAACGCAGTGCTGTCTCTTGTCAGACAGGCAGCATGTAAACTGAATTTGGTTCAGCCATTACTACAAGCATGGTCAGATATATTGCACTCAGCCTCAGTCAGCTTGCAATAACCCATTCCTGCTGCCAGACACCTGCCTGCTCAAATGTGTCTCTCTCCATCACCCACGGCAACCCCAGTATCGGTACCATATATACCCTGCTACCAACTAAGTATCAGTATCCTGTTTCCACTTGCTGCACCTATCCTGCCTTTAATCCATCTGCCTCTTCTCTGCTGCCTGCAACAATCCCACAAAAATTCTCCCCAGCCACTGCTCCCTCTTCCTTACCATATTCCAGCTCTTCTCTTCAATCAGCTGCATCCCCTACTTACAGCCCTGCAGTCACCTACAGAACTTCAGTGGCTGAACCAAAGAAGAAATTGAAGTTTTTCCCAACCCATAATAGCCAATCTGCTCCAGTCTGTTTCCACACCAGTTGATCTGCTCCAGCCTGCTTCCACGCCAGCTGATCTGCTCCAGTTTGCTTCCATGCCAGCCGATCTGCTCCAGCATGCTTCCACACCAGCCGATCTGCTCCAGCCTGCCTCCACATCAGCTGATCTGCTGCAACCTGCTTTCACACCAAGGTGTCCTTTTATGAAAGTGCGGTAAAATACCGCTTTTCAGTTCTCAGGCATTCTCAGAGGAGATCGCTCTCCTCTGAGTGCCTGTTTATGAAAGTGTGTAGATCGCTTCTCATGTTGAGTTGAGGAGCGATCTACAAACGCCGGGAACTCCTGAGAATGGCTCCTCTCACTATAATCTCGTGTGATGTAGGGGGATTACAGTATGAGGAACCATAAAATACAAAAGTTTAACACAAATCAGCACACATTATTCCCCAACATATTAATAAAATAATAAAGATAAATTCCCCCTACACAATATACATTAACCTAATTATAAAAAAAACATTGTTTTTATCAATATTTAAAGATCATACATGTCCCTATTTAAATGTGAATGGTGTATAGTAAATGAATGTAATGCACATATGTAATGCAGCTATACACCATTCATATAAATGCAAAATACATTTATAATCATTAAAAAAATAATTTTAATAAAGTATACAAGTATAAATATTTATTAATAAATTAAAATAAAATATATTTCATTATAGATAAACATAAAAATTGATAAACTGGTGCGATGCGAGAACACTGCGAATCCACTGCGGGTTCCCGCATCGCACTGACTTGCATGTCAGTTCACACTGCCATATGCGAATCGCTGGGGAGTGTCAATACATTGTTAACGACACCCCCAGATCAGCTTGCATATCGCACTGCGAACTGACAGTTCGGACATGAATCGGATCGCATATGTGTGAACACACATGCGATCCGATTCTGGTCCGAACAGAAAAAAGGGTCCTGTGCGTGTTTGCACCGAATGCGGTGCAATATCAGCCATACTATCTGTACAGCTGATATCGCACCGCACAGACATCGCATGTAATGTGAATGGCAGTGTGCTGCGAATAACATGCGATGCCTGTGCGATGTTCGGCATCGCACAAGTGTGAACTGGGCCTAAAAGTTAACAACACCCCCAAATCAGTTTGCATATCGCAGTGCGATCTGCAAACTCGGACAGTAATCGAATCGCATGGGTGTGAACACCCATGCGATCCGATTCTGCTGTGGACCAAAAAAAGGGTCCTGTAAGAGTATGGTCCGAGGGCAATGCAAATTTAGCAATACTATCTGTATGGCTGAAATCACATCGCACAGAGATCGGATGTGATTTTGCACTGCGGTGCGAATCACATCCGATCTCGGACACCGCAGCAGTGGGAACTGGCCCTAAATCATATTGCATTTGCACCAAAATGGTACAGGACCCTTTATTTGGTCCGCACTGGAATCGGATCGCATGGGTGTGAACACCCATGCGATCCGATTCCTGCACCATTACATAGTTCGCACTGCGATCTGTGAAATGATCTGGGGGTGTCATTAACTTTACATTGACACCCGCAGTGGTGCGCAGATGTCAATGTAGGTGCGATGTGAAAACCCGCACAGGAATCACGCTGGTTCACGCATCGCACAAGTGTGAACCCAGCCGTGAACATCTAAAAAAAAAAATATATATATAGCTATATATAGATATATATCTATATATAGCTATATATATAGATATGTATCTATATATAGCTATATATATATATATACATATGTATATATATATATATATATATATATATATATATATATATATATATATATATACACTATAAATTCCTATCCTGCTGGTTTTGGGGTGTGTAATGGTGGGGAAGGTGTGCTCTGACTGTTTGGTGAAAGAAAGAAGTCAAAAGACTTCTTTCTTTCTACAGAATATCAGCCAGTTTCAGGCTTCTCACTCTGATTCTCCACTTCTGAAATGGTGAATCAGAAAGTGAGAATTCTGCCACAGATCGCCAGTGAGGTGCGGAGATCGCACCTTCATAAACTGGCCGTTTCTGTGAAGTCAGTTACAAATTCTCACTGTGCTGAGATAATCAGCGGAGAACATGTTCTCCGCTGATTATCTCAGTTTCATAAACTGGTAATGAGCTGAGATCAGCGGTGAGACTTGGGATCGCCGCTGATCTCAGTTTCATAAAAGGACACCCAAGAGAGATGTGTAGAAAAAAACGCCAGTAGATGATCCACCATGAAGTGAGTATATAGAAACTGCTTACCGGACGGCGATGACTGCTATTAAGGCAGTCTCGCCCAGCATAGGGATTAGGGTCTCCCAAAACCGAGGGTATAATACAGGACCAGCAGCTTTAACAGTCGGTCGTTACCGGAAACATAAACAGAATACTCCCATAGCGTAAAACCCTTTTATTTTTCTATTCTTCTTTGCACTTCCTGGTTGGAAGTGCAAAGAAGAATAGAAAAATAAAAGGGTTTTACGCTATGGGAGTATTCTGTTTATGTTTCCGGTAACGACCGACTGTTAAAGCTGCTGGTCCTGTATTATACCCTCGGTTTTGGGAGACCCTAATCCCTATGCTGTGCGAGACTGCCGTAATAGCAGTCATCGCCGTCCGGTAAGCAGTTTCTATATACTCACTTCATGGTGGATCATCTACTGGCGTTTTTTTCTACACATCTCTCTTGGATGGGTGCTTTATATTTACCTACGGATTGAATATCCCTGTTTGGACTTTTTTTCAGATTTCTTTCTGTTTTTTATATGCACTTGCAATATATGCTGTTCGTTTATTATTTGTTGTTTTTTTCATATTTGACATTTTGCTCACTTATTTATATTAAGTCACATGGCAGGATTCCACTCTTGCCAAGATTCTATATGCATAGTTGCCAACATTGAAAAAAAAATATGTGGGACACTTTTTTGGCTGTAGGCGGAGTTGTACAATAATTAGGGGGCGGGGCATTCGTTTGTAGGCGTGGCTCAGAAACATTTCTAAGTGCGGGGCGCGAAGCGCGCCGCGGCGAAAATGGGCGTGGCTTATGTGAAAACGGGCATGGCTTATACGAAAATGGGCGTGTCTTGCGTGAAAGTGGGCGTGGCTTGTGTGAAAAGTGGACGTGGCTTGTGTGAAAAGTGGACGTGGCTTTAATGGGCGTGGCTCAAGAGGGTGTGGTTAGAGTCTGAGATGAATGAGGGATGGAGAGGGAAAGGGGGAGAAGGAAAGGGGGAGAAGGAAAGGGGGAGAGGGGAATGACGGGACAGCAGGCCCAGATCCTACACAATAGAAATGTGTATTCTAGAAAGTTTAACAATCAGCAGATAAAGATACTCCAAACGCCTGGTGTTAACGCTTCAATCAGCCTGGCACCATGGTTGTTATGGTGTCAGGATGATTGAAGCGCATTATTTCTATTATTACATTGTAATATAAAATTAAATCATTCAACTCACCATAATGCCGAATCAGTGGGATCCCTGAGCGTGTCACTAGCCACGTCGCCTGCCACCAGCAGAGTCTGTCCTTGCATCAGGTGCCCCCACCAGAGTCTGTCCTTGCATCAGGTGCCCCCGCCAGAGTCTGTCCTTGCATCAGGTGCCCCCGCCAGAGTCTGTCCTTGCATCAGGTGCCCCCGTCAGAGTCTGTATAGACCCCCTCAGTGCAGACCCCCTCCATCAGTGCAGATCCCCTCCATCAGTGCAGATCCCCTCCATCAGTGCAGACCCCCCTCTATTATTGCAGCCCCCCCTCAGTGCAGCCCCCCCTCGATTAGTGCAACCCCCCTCAGTGCAGCCCCCCTCTATTAGTGCAGACCCCCCCTTAGTGCAGCCCCCCCTCAGTGCACCCCCCTCAGTTAGTGCAGCCCCCCGCTCAGTGCAGCCCCCCTCAGTTAGTGCAGCCCCCCTCAGTTAGTGCAGCCCCCCCTCAGTTAGTGCAGCCCCCCCTCAGTGCAGCCCCCTCTCAGTGCAGCCCCCCTCAGTGCAGCCCCCCCTCAGTGCAGCCCCTTCTCAGTGCAGTGCAGCCCCCCCTCAGTGCAGTCCCCCTCAGTTAGTGCAGCCCCCCTCAGTTAGTGCAGCCCCCTCTTAGTGCAGTGCAGCCCCCCCTCAGTGCAGTGCAGCCCCCCCTCAGTTAGTGCAGCCCCCCTCAGTTAGTGCAGCCCCCCCTCAGTTAGTGCAGCCCCCCTTAGTTAGTGCAGCCCCCCCTCAGTTCAGCCCCCTCTCAGTGCAGCCCCCTCTCAGTGCAGCCCCCTCTCAGTGCAGCCCCCCTCAGTTAGTGCAGCCCCCCCTCAGTTAGTGCAGCCCCCCCCTCAGTGCAGCCCCCTCTCAGTGCAGTGCAGCCCCCTCTCAGTTAGTGCAGCCCCCCCTCAGTTAGTGCAGCCCCCCCTCAGTTAGTGCAGCCCCCCCCTCAGTGCAGCCCCCTCTCAGTTAGTGCAGCCCCCCCTGTTAGTGCAGCCCCCCCTCAATGCAGCCCGGCCCCCGCTCAGTGCAGGAGCGGCCGGTGTTCTGCCGAGAACGTTCCACTCGGCAATGGAGGACCCCCTGTACTGCGCAGGTGCAGCGCTTGCGCAGTACGGGGCTGGGAGCTTTCAGCAAGACACGGCGACGACGCCGTGTCTTCTGCTCGCTTCAGTGGAGAGGGGAGGGGCCGTGCAGCTAAAGAAGGCGCTTCATTGGCTGCACGGAACGAGCCCCCTTCCCCTCTCCACTGAACACTAGAGGAAGAGAGAGCGGCGGCGCCGGCTGCCATTTTGCTGGAGCCCGCTGCTCCAAAAAAACAAAAAAAAACAACATTCCCGATTTTCCTTATGGGAAATCCCGAATTCGGGACACTCTTCAATCGGGACGAGGGTCCCAAAATCGGGATTGTCCCGGGAAAATCGGGACTGTTGGCAACTATGTATATGCTGTGTATACACTTAGTGCTGCACTTTTCTGTTTATCATATACTTTGGATTTAGATACTGGACTTTTAGAGTGCTGGCAGCTTTTGATTTCCTTTTGTTATTTTTGGTTTTTGGTTTCTGAGCGCAGCTTTTACCCTCCTGGGTTTTTTATATATGCTTTCACACCAGCCGATCTGCCCCAGCCTGCTTCCACACCAGCCGATCTGCCCCAGCCTGCCTTCACTCCAGCCGGTATTCTCCAGCCTGCCTCCATGCCAGCCAATCTGCTCCAGCCTGCCTCCACGCCAGCCAATCTGCTCCAGTCTGCCTCCATGCCAGCCAATCTGCTCCAGTCTGCCTCCATGATTTGTTTAAATTTGGTACTATTGTAATTCTGAAATTCGGATCCATCTGAATTTCAATTCAGCACGAAAAAAAAACCCCACATGTCCAATCTATATATATCTATATATACACATTATCTGTATATATACACCAGATCTGAGACGAAATACCCCAGAACACCTTTCGTCATCTCATTAGGAGCATGCCCCGGCACTGTCAGGCATGCATACAAGCACATGGGGGCCATACAAACTACTGAGTACCATTTTGAGCTGCTGCAATGAAATTTAAGCAAAATGGACTAGCCCTCTGTAGGTTGATGATTTTCATTTCCACCAAATGATGTAGAATCCTTTCGTTCCTAACACATTACCCAGTCAGTATAGATATCCAGCATGATATTTTTCCCCTTTGAGATCTGAGGTGTTTTCAAAGTGTTCCTTTAATTTTTTTGAGCAGTGTATGCTCACGTCACACAGTCCCACCTCTTTGCCCTGTGCCCATCATGTCACAAGTCCCGCCTCCTCGCCCTGCGCCTCTCACATCTCACAGTCCCACCTCCTTGCCCGAAGCATTTGATAGCCAGAACACCGGTCCAATCCTGGGAGGCGCCGGACAAGGAGGCGGGACTGTGTGACGTGAGCGGTGCAGGGCAAGGAGGTGGGACTGTGTGACGTGAGCGGCGCAGAGCAAAGAGGTGGGACTGTGTGATGTGAGTGGCGCCGGGAACCCAGCAATTCAAAGGAAAACTGTCACAGCGGTCAATCCCCGCTCTCTAAAGGTGAGGTGAGACTGTATTGGCAGGTACAGGTGAGGCTGTACTGATTGACACAGGTAAGACTGTATTGATGGGAACAGGTGAAGCTGTACCGACAGGCACAGGTGAGACTTCACTGACAGGCACAGGTGATACTGTACTGACAGGCACAGGTGAGACTGTACTGACAGGTACAAGTGAGGCTGTAGTGATGGGCACAGGTGAGACTGTATTGGCAGGCACAGGTGCGGCTGTACTGATTGGCACAGATAAGACTGTATTGATGGGCACAGGTGAAACTGTACTGACAGGCACAGGTGAGGGTATATTGACGGGCACAGGTGAGGCTGTATTGATGGGCACAGGTGAGACTGTACTGACAGGCACAGGTGAGCTGTACTTATGGGCACAGGTAAGACTGTATTGAGGGGCACAGGTGAGACTGTACTGACAGGCACAGGTGAGACTGTATTGAGGGGCACAGGTGAGACTGTACTGACAGGCACAGGTGAGACTGTATTGATGGGCACAGGTGAGACTGTACTGACAGGCACAGGTGAGGCTGTATGGATGGCACAGGTGAGGGTGTATTAATGGGCACAAGTGAGGCTGTATTGATGGGCACAGGTGAGACTGTGCTGACAGCACAGGTACCACTGTACTGACAGGTACAAGTGAGGCTGTACTGACAGCACAGGTGAGACTGTATTAACAGGCACAGGTGAGGCTGTACTAATGGGCACAGGTGAAGCTGTACCGACAGGCACAGGTGAGACTTCACTGACAGGCACAGGTGATACTGTACTGACAGGCACAGGTGAGACTGTACTGACAGGTACAAGTGAGGCTGTAGTGATGGGCACAGGTGAGACTGTATTGGCAGGCACAGGTGCGGCTGTACTGATTGGCACAGATAAGACTGTATTGATGGGCACAGGTGAAACTGTACTGACAGGCACAGGTGAGGGTATATTGACGGGCACAGGTGAGGCTGTATTGATGGGCACAGGTGAGACTGTACTGACAGGCACAGGTGAGCTGTACTTATGGGCACAGGTAAGACTGTATTGAGGGGCACAGGTGAGACTGTACTGACAGGCACAGGTGAGACTGTATTGAGGGGCACAGGTGAGACTGTACTGACAGGCACAGGTGAGACTGTATTGATGGGCACAGGTGAGACTGTACTGACAGGCACAGGTGAGGCTGTATGGATGGCACAGGTGAGGGTGTATTAATGGGCACAAGTGAGGCTGTATTGATGGGCACAGGTGAGACTGTGCTGACAGCACAGGTACCACTGTACTGACAGGTACAAGTGAGGCTGTACTGACAGCACAGGTGAGACTGTATTAACAGGCACAGGTGAGGCTGTACTAATGGGCACAGGTGAGGCTGTATTAATGGGCACAGGTGAAACTGTATTAACAGGCACAGGTGAGACTGTACTGACAGGCACAGGTGAGGCTGTACTGATGGGCACAGGTGAGACTGTATTGATGGACACAGATGAGACTGTACTGACAGGCACAGGTGAGACTGTATTGAGGGGCACAGGTGAGACTGTACTGACAGGCACAGGTGAGACTGTATTGATAGGCACAGGTGAGACTGTACTGACAGGCACAGGTGAGGCTGTACGGATGGCACAGGTGAGGGTGTATTGACGGGCACAGGTGAGACTGTACTGACAGGCACAGGTGAGGTTGTACGGATGGTACAGGGTGTATTGATGGGCACAGGTGAGACTGTACTGACAGGTACAAGTGAGGCTGTACTGACGGGCACAGGTGAGGCTGTATGGATGGCAAAGGTGAGGGTGTATTAACGGGCACAAGTGAGGCTGTATTGATGGGCACATGTGACACTGTACTGACAGGCACAGGTACCACTGTACTGACAGGTACAAGTGAGGCTGTACTGACAGCACAGGTGATACTGTATTAACAGGCACAGGTGAGGCTGTACTGATGGGCACAGGTGAGGCTGTATTAATGGGCACAGGTGAAACTGTACTGACAGGCACAGGTGAGGCTGTACTGATGGGCACAGGTGAGACTGTATTGATGGACACAGATGAGACTGTACTGACAGGCACAGGTGAGACTGTATTGAGGGGCACAGGTGAGACTGTACTGACAGGCACAGGTGAGACTGTATTGATAGGCACAGGTGAGACTGTACTGACAGGCACAGGTGAGGCTGTACAGACGGCACAGGTGAGGGTGTATTGACGGACAAAGGCAAGACTGTACTGACAGGCACAGGAGAGGTTGTACGGATGGTACAGATGAGGGTGTATTGATGGGCACAGGTGAGGCTGTATTGATGGGCACAGGTGAGACTATACTGACGGGCACAGGTGAGACTGTACTGACAGGCACAGGTGACACTGTACTGACAGGTACAAGTGAGGCTGTACTGACGGGCACAGGTGAGACTGTATTGACAGGCACATGTGAGGCTGTTCTGATGGGCACAGGTAAGACTGTACTGATGGGCACAGGTGAAACTGTACTGACAGGCACAGGTGAGACTGTACTGACAGGCACAGGTGAGGCTGTACTGATGGGCACAGGTGAGACTGTATTGATGGACACAGATGAGACTGTACTGACAGGCACAGGTGAGACTGTATTGAGGGGCACAGGTGAGACTGTACTGACAGGCACAGGTGAGACTGTATTGATAGGCACAGGTGAGACTGTACTGACAGGCACAGGTGAGGCTGTACGGACGGCACAGGTGAGGGTGTATTGAGGGGCACAGGGGAGAAATTACTGACAGGCACAGGTGAGGTTGTACGGATGGTACAGATGAGGGTGTATTGATGGGCACAGGTGAGGCTGTATTGATGGGCACAGGTGAGACTGTACTGTCAGGCACAGGTGAGACTGTACTGACAAGCACAGGTGACACTGTATTGACAGGTACAAGTGAGGCTGTACTGACGGGCACAGGTGAGACTGTATTTACAGGCACAGGTGAGGCTATACTGATGGGCACAGGTAAGACTGTATTGATGGGCACAGGTGAGACTGTATGGATGGCACAGGTGAGGACATATTGACGGGCACAGGTGAGGCTGTATTGATGGGCACAGGTGAGACTGTATGGACGGTACAGGTGAGGGTGTATTGATGGGCACAGGTGAGGCTGTATTGATGGGCACAGATGAGACTGTACTGACAGGCACAGGTGAGGCTGTATTGACAGGTACAGGTGAGGCTGTACTGATGGGCACAGGTAAGACTGTATTGATGGGCACAGGTGAGACTGTACTGACAGGCACACATGAGACTTTACAGACGGCACAGGTGAGGGTGTATTGATGGGCACAGGTGAGGCTGTATTGATGGGCACAGGTGGGACTGCCATTTGCTAAAATCATTAATGTACACACAGCACCCCATATTGACAGAAAAAAACAGAATTGTTTACATTTTTGCAGATTTATTAAAAAAGAAAAACTGAAATATCACATGGTCCTAAGTATTCAAACCCTTTGCTCAGTATTTAGTAGAAGTACCCTTTGGATCTAATACAGTCACAAGTCTTTTTGGGAAAGATGCAACAAGTTTTTCACACCTGGATTTGGGGATCCTCTGCCATTCCTCCTTGCAGATCCTCTCCAGTTCTGTCAGGTTGGATGGTAAACGTTAGTGGACAGACATTTTTGTGTCTCTCCAGAGATGCTCAATTGGGTTTAAGTCAGGGCTCTGGCTGGGCCTTTTAAGAACAGTCACGGAGTTGTTGTGAAGCCACTCCTTCGTTATTTTAGGTGTGTGCTTAGGGTCATTGTCTTGTTGGAAGGTAAACCTTCGTCCCAGTCTAAGGTCCTGTGCACTCTGGAGAAGGTTTTCGTCCAGGATATCCCTGTAGTTGGCCGCATTCATTTTTCCCTCGATTGCAACCAGTCGTCCTGTCCCTGCAGCTGAAAAACACCCCCACAGCATGATGCTGCTACCACCATGCTTCACTGCTGGGACTGTATTGGACAGGTGATGAGCAGTGTCTGCTTTTCTCCACACATACCACTTAGAATTAAGGCCAAAAAGTTCTATCTTGGTCTCATCAGACCAAAGAATCATATTTCTCACCATCTTGGACTCCATGCAGGCTTTCATGTGTCTAGCACTGAGGAGAGGCTTCCGTCAGGCCACTCTGCCATAAAGCCCCGACTGGTGGAGGGCTGCAATGATGGTTGACTTTCTACAACTTTCTCTCATCTCCCAGACTGCATCTCTGGAGCTCAGCCACAGTGATCTTTGGGTTCTTCTTTAACTCTCTCACCAAGGCTCTTTTTCCCCGATAGCTCAGTTTGGCCGGACGGCCAGCTCTAGGAAGGCTTCTGGTCGTCCCAAACATCTTCCATTTAAGGATTATGGAGGCCACTGTGCTCTTAGGAACCTTAAGTGCAGCAGAATTTTTTTGTAACCTTGGCCAGATCTGTGCCTTGCCAGAATTCTGTCTCTAAGCTCTTCAGGCAGTTACTTTGACCTCATGATTCTCATTTGCTCTGACATGCACTGTGAGCTGTAAGGTCTTATATAGACAGGTGTGTGGTTTTCCTAATCAAGTCCAATCAGTATAATCAAACACAGCTGGACTCAAATGAAGGTGTAGAACCATCTCAAGGATGATCAGAAGAAATGGACAGCACCTGAGTTAAATATATGAGTGTCACAGCAAAGGGTCTGAATACTTAGGACCATGTGTTATTTCAGTTTTTCTTTTTTAATAAATCTGCAAAAATGTCAACAATTCTGTGTTTTTCTGTCAATATGGGGTGCTGTGTATACATTAATGAGGAAAAAAAAGAACTTAAAAGATTTTAGCAAATTACTGCAATATAACAAAGAGTGAAAAATTTAAGGGGGTCTGAATACTTTCCGTCCCCACTGTATATTGTTTGGGTTTTTAAATAATCTTCAGGCCTAAAATGGGCAGTGGGCCCTACGTCATCTGGTCCTTCTTGCTGTTTATTGACAGTGCACAGTAGTGTGTAGATCCATAGCTGCTATTCAGTTCACTAGCAGCTTTTGAGTATGCCCGCTGTCACCTGCTTTCTATCAAAAATAAGGCCGTCCTGATTACACCACCACTATCTGTGGTACCATACAGAATCCAGCATCATCCATCTACTTCACGCACAACCATCTCTAGGGTTTACAGAGAATGGTCAGAAAAATAGAAAATATCCAGTGATCTGCAGTTGTGTAGACGAAAATGCCTTGTTAATGTCAGAAGCCAGAGGAGAATGGGCCGTCTGGTTCCAGATAATAGAAAGGCAACAGTAACTCAAATAATCACTTGTTACATCCAAGGTATGCACTATGCAGAATACCATCTTTCAATGCACAACACATCGAAACTTGAAGCAGATGGGCTACAGCTAAGAACAGGAAACTGAGGCTACAATTTGCACAGGCTCATCAAAATTGGACAATAGAAGATTGGAAAAAGGTTGCCTGGACTGATGAGTCTCGATTATAGCTGCGACATTGAGTTGGTAGGGTCAGAATTTGGCGTAAACAGCATGAAAGCTTGGATCCATCCTGCCTTATATCAACGGTTCAGGCTGGTGGTAGTGTAATGGTGTGGGAGATATCTTCTTGACACACTTCGGGCCACTTAGTACAAATTGAGCATCGTTTAACCACTTCCCGACCGCCTCACATACATATAGGGCGACAGGTTGGCCCACCTGCGTGAATCGCCGTATATGTATGGCGGCCCCTTTAAGAGCCATAGAAGGGGTTAAAAACTCCCATGTTGCGGCTCATCTGAATCGCTTTTCAGGCGCTTCAGAAGTGCTGCCCATTCATTCCAATTAGCAGGGCATTTTAATACAGCACTCCCAAACCGCCCCAAAAATGCTGCTTGTAGGACTTTTTGGAACGTCCTGCAAGTGCACCGCCCCAGTGTGAAAAGTCACACTTGAATGAATGGGAGGCTGTTTTCAGGCACTTAGCAGGGGCTATTTCCAGCGCTAAAGCACCCGAAAACTGCCCCAGAGTGAAAGGGGTCTTATATACCTTCATGCCTTCACA
This sequence comes from Aquarana catesbeiana, assembly GCF_042186555.1. NCBI lineage: Eukaryota > Metazoa > Chordata > Amphibia > Anura > Ranidae > Aquarana > Aquarana catesbeiana. The sequence continues at coordinate 479,198,926 of NC_133326.1, read as the reverse complement.
GTCTACCTGATTTACTCACTTTTACAGCATTGGAGCCCAAATCTTTTTGATCACTTGTTTCCTTTTCTCTGGGGATCATGATGTGCGTCCAGCTTTCCTGTGGGCCCCTCCTCAGCTCCTGGGATGAAATTTTAAGCAGCCACCAGTTTTCATGTTCACATGGTTTAGACTTAATTGACATGTAAGTACATAGTGGGATGAGATAATTTCTCCCTTCCTTCACATACAGTTAGGTCATTAAATATTGGGACATCGACACAATTCTAATATTTTTGGCTCTATACACCACCACAATGGATTTGAAATGAAAGGAACAAGATGCGCTTTAACTGCAGACTTTCAACTTTAATTTGAGGGTGTTTACATCCAAATCAGGGGAACGGTGTAGGTGTTTGTATATGTGCCTCCCACTTTTTAAGGGACCAAAAGTAATGGGACAATTGGCTGTTCAGCTGTTCCACGGCCAGGTGTGTGTTATTCCCTCATTATCCCATTTACAAGGAGCAGATAAAAGGTCCAGAGTTCATTTTAAGTGTGCTATTTGCATTTGGAATCTGTTGCTGTCAACTCTCAATATGAGATCCAAAGAGCTGTCACTATCAGTGAAGCAAGCCATCATTAGACTGAAAAAACAAAACAAACCCATCAGAGAGATAGCAAAAACATTAGGTGTGGCCAAATCAACTGTTTGGAACATCCTCAAAAGGAAAGAACACACCAGTGAGCTTAGCAACACCAAAAGACCCAGAAGACCATGGAAAACAACTGTGGTGGATGACCGAAGAATTCTTTCCCTGGTGAAGAAAACACCCTTCACAACAGTTGGCCAGATCAAGAACACTCTCCAGGGGGTAGGTGTATGTGTGTCAAAGTCAACAATCAAGAGAAGACTTCACCAGAGTGAATACAGAGAGTTCACCACAAGATGTAAACCATTGGTGAGCCTCAAAAGCAGGACGGCCAGATTAGAGTTTGCTAAACAACATCTAAAAAAGCCTTCACAGTTCTGGAACAACATCCTATGGACAGATGAGACCAAGATCAACTTGTACCAGAGTGATGGGAAGAGAAGAGTATGGAGAAGGAAAGGAACTGCTCATGATCCAAAGCATACCACCTCATCAGTGAAGCATGGTGGTGGTAGTGTCATGGCGTGGCCAATGGAACTGGTTCTCTTGTATTTATTGATGATGTGACTGGTGACAAAAGCAGCAGGATGAGTTCTGAAGTGTTTCGGGCAATATTATCTGCTCATATTCAGCAAAATGCTTCAGAACTTATTGGACGGAGCTTCACAGTGCAGATGGACAATGACCCGAAACATACTGCGAAAGCAACCAAAGAGTTTTTTAAGGGAAAGAAGAGGAATGTTATACAATGGCCAAGTCAATCACCTGACCTGAATCCGATTGAGCATGCATTTCACTTGCTGAAGACAAAATTGAAGGGAAAATGCCCCAAGAACAAGCAGGAACGGAAGACAGTTGTAATAGAGGCCTGCCAAAGCATCACCAGGGATGAAACCCAGCGTCTGGTGATGTCTATGCATTCCAGACTTCAGGCTGTAATTGACTGCAAAGGATTTGCAACCAAGTATTAAAAAGTGAAAGTTTGATGGATGATTGTTAATCTGTTCCGTTATTTTTGGTCACTTAAAAAGTGGGAGGCAGATATACAAACTGTTGTAATTCCTACACCGTTCACCTGATTTGGATGTAAATACCCTCAAATTAAAGCTGAAAGTCTGCACTTAAAGTACATCTTGTTCGTTTAATTTCAAATCCATTGTGGTGGTGTATAGAGCCAAAAAGATTAGAATTGTGTCGATGTCCCAATATTTATGGACCTGACTGTATATAGTCTCCCTCGTATTTGAGTGTAAGATTGGACCATGTCGTTTTATTTATGCTTTTTTACAGACATTAGTGCACTCGCCCCTGATTATGTGGTAGGAAACCATAAAACGTGCGTCGGGCCAATTTTGGTGCACCATTTTCTTTTTAGATGTTTTTATCCCATCCACTCCCAAGTTACCCCACCATATTGCTTTTCAAGCAATTCTTTTTGATGGTCAACTGTCTTATACCTTAATATGTCATCTGTAAGTTGCTATAATTGTTTTCATTAATATCTGGTTAATAATATGTGATTAATATGCTTGTTTACCATGCATGTACTCATTTTGCTATGTCATGTCTTTAAATGTATTGAATAAAACATGTCTTCTTCTTACATTAACTTATCTTTTAGCCATGCTAGATCTACCTCATTTAAAGTCCCAAACCCTCTTTTTCTTGCAAATAGATTTAGGAATGGAGAGGTCTGATCTCACACGCCTCATTTAAAGTCCCAAATCCCTCTTTTTGTTTGAAGAGCTGGTTCTGTCCAGCTCAGTAGATTGCTTTAAAAAGGCCTGGATTCTTTCCTTAATACACATAATATAACCGGATACTAACATTTATAGGTAAAGCTGATCCAGGGAGTATCTGATTGCCTTTTGGGGGATCAGGAAGGATTTTCTTCCCCTGCTGGAGCAAATTGGATCATGCTTTGCTGCTTTTTTTTGTCTTCCTATGGATCAACTGTGGGTATAGGATTATATATATATATATATATATATATATATATATATATATATTTTTTTTATTGGTTGAACTAGATGGACTTGTGTTTTTTGTCAACCAGACCAACTATATAATTATATAACCAAAGGTATAACATGATATTTTCCATTTCAGACCACAAAGGTAAGCTAGGTGGCTATCTTATTCATGGTACATAGCTTCCATCCCTGCTTTGGGCATATTAATAGCAATAATCTGTGACCAGCTGTTTCTCCTTCTGATTAATGATATGGGCACATATACAGTCACTTTGGGCGGGGGTACCCGTGGAACCCATAATCCCATAATCCCTTGGGGAGGTTGGGAAGCCCTTGTTTAGGCTCCCAATACACCTCCTATGTCTAAGTTACCCTGTGTCTCTAATAGGGGCACAGGGTAACCGAGAACCCCAGTCTGACCTGTACTATTCAGACTCACTGTAGAACCACACTGGTATGTTGTGTATGTATATGTATATATATGTATGTATATGTGTATATATATATATATATATATATATATATATATATATATATATATATATATATATATATATTGTCTCATATTATGGTGTGCTCTGTGTTGGGTCATTTGGGGTGTGGCTGTATTCCATTGTTCTATTGTGTCTGTCTGCCTTGAGCATTATGTGATGTGTATGTAGATTAGCTGTAAGAGGGGAGGGGGCTAATTCCTCCAACAGCTCTCCCTGCTGATTAAACAGTCTACCCCACCCAGAATGCAGAGGGGGGTTGTCCCGAGTATTACCTGTGTTCCTGTGTTTCAATAAACAGTTCATGTTGAGCAACCAAATGAGTACTGCCTAGTTTATAGTTGTCAGCGGTTAGAATATCTGATATCTATATTCAGACTGGGAGGAAGCGGTATATGATGAAAGCACTCAAGCAGAGTGTGGGACCTTTCGTTACATTGGTGGCAAGCAGTGGGACCCTTCCTGCAGTCTGGGACATCCAAACCTCCACTTGGATCCAAGATCAGGATAGCAGACTTTGGTCATCCCATCAGAGATATGGATCTGGCATCAGAGTTCCCGGGGCTGCTGCGGATCGTCCTTTCAGCATACTCCAGGACTGTGTCCACGGATGAATGCCTAGAGCTTAGGCAGCAGATCTGGGTAGGACTCTTGATTGGAGCCCTCCAGGTCGCTAGTATGCAACAGGGCAAGTGCTTTCCAACCCCAGAGCAACAGGCCAGTGACTAGCGGACATGGCGGGTGGCATTCCTGGCAGAGCGGCCCCAGAAGCAATTGGTGACTGAGTTGAACAAGCTGGTCCAGCAGGAGATAGAGCTGGACAATCGGTACTGGGCTCTGCAATGGCACATAGAGCAGGGATATTTAGGCGAGACAACATAATGCTCTTCGGAGGGATATGGCTTTGGCGACCCTGGATTGCTGTAGGAGAGCCTCACATAATGTTTTGTGATTGGCAATGAAGGGGAAACTACCCTTGAGGACCTGCGAGATTATAGAGAGGCTATGCTCCGTCTTGCGGGGGTCTCAGAGCTTAAACCTGATCTGGATCTTTTTGCTAAGGAAGGAAAATTATCAGAAAAGGGCTTACAGGAAACTGCTAGAACATGTTCAGCATTATGCCAGAGAATCGGCAGTGGAAACTCCAGAGTTTGCAGTCTCCAAAGCTGAAGTGCTGACAACAGGGCAGAGCTCGGCTAACCTCTGCCCAGCACCAACAGCAGCTTCAGCCTCCCTGAAAGAAGAGGGAGTCGGCCTTTCTTCTACAATACTGACAGAGACATGGGATTTTCTGCCAACAACATCTGTGGAGTTACCAGAACCTTCTGCAGCTGAAGCGCTGACAACTGGGCAGAGGGTCCAAGACCTCTGCCCCAAATCTGCAGCAGTTCCGGAGGCCCAGGGTGGGAAGGAGATGGTCACTTCCCAGCAGCAGATTAAGATCCAGGGGGAGAAGATCCTATCCCAAAAGTTGGCCAGATTGGAGGAAGCAATCTTTCCTCCTCAGGAAAGATCCGTGCACCTGGGAGACAGTACAAGAGACACGTCGTCCCAGCAGCCAGGTGAGGGTAAGGGAGATGGAGCAGCCAGCTCCCCTTCCCAGCAGCAGGTGGCACCCCAGAATGATGCCACCAACCCAGCACAAGGGCTGGCATCAGAGCAGAGTGCTGCTGGCCTCTACCCTCAACTAACAAAAGATGTGGTAGCCACCTGTGTACTGCAGGGATGCTGTGCAGTCAGCACAGATCCCCAACAGCATGATAAAGTGAGCCCAGCCACCCTGTCTTCTTTTCAGTGGCTGACAGGACTCCAGGGAGAAGGGCCAGTCTGCACTTCTCCCCAGCGGCGGGTATATTATCTGAGAGAGGCAGAGGTTGGCTGGGTGAGTAATGCTATGTTTGGGACAATTTATTTGGTGTACTATGTGGATACCAGCATTGGGGTACTGGAACTATGGACTAACTTCGGAGTCAACCCATCTGGGGTCTCCTCCTGTGTTAGTCTGCTGCCGAAAGGGGAGAGATATGATGGGAGCCACTTTGGGCTGGGGTCCTGGAACCCAGAATCTCTTGTTGAGGTTGAGAAACCTTTCTTTCAGCTCCCCATGCACCTCCTATTTCAAAGTCACCCTGCGTCTCTAATAGGGGCACAGGGTGACCGAGAACCCTAGTCTGACCTGTACTAATCAGACTCACTGTAGAACCACACTGGTATGTTGTATATATATATATATATATATATATATATATATATATATATATATATATATATATATATAATATTTATTTATATATACATACACAGAGCACATCATAATATGAGACAATATATATATATATATATATATATATATATATATATATATATATTGTATATTGTCTCATATTATGATGTGCTCTGTGTTGGGTCGTTTGGGGTGTGGCTGCATTCCATTGTTCTATTGTGTCTGTCTGGCTTGAGTATTATGTGATGTGTATGTAAATTAGCTGTGAGAGGAGAGGGGGCGAATTCCTCCAAAAGCTCTCCCTGCTAATTGGACAGTCTACCCAGCCTGGAATGCAAAGGGGGGGGGGGGGATTGTCCCGAGTATTACCTGTGTTTCAATAAAGATTCCATGTTGAGCAACCAAACGAGTACTGCTTAGTTTGTGGTTGTCAGCGATTGGAATATCTGATATCTATATTCAGACTGGGAGGAAGCGGTATATGAAGAAAGCACTCAAGCGGGGTGTGGGACTTTTCGTTACATATACACTGAGCAAAATTATAAACGCAACACTTTTGCATTTGCCCCTATTTATCATGAGATGAACTTAAAGATCTAGGACTATGTGTACATAGAAAAAGTCGTAGATCTTTAAGTTCAGCTCATGATAATTAGGGGCAAACACAAAAGTGTTGTGTTTATAATTTTGCTCAGTGTATATATAAATATATATATATATATATATATATATATATATATATATATATATATATATATGTGAAGCACTGACTTCCGAAGGAGCTGCTGATATTTTTGATTTGGGCCTGTACTCTGCCTTACCACCCCCAATGACTTGACTCAATCCCCTTGGCACAGCGGTGGTGCAGTGTTATGCCCCGTACACACGGTCGGACTTTGTTCGGACATTCCGACAACAAAATCCTAGGATTTTTTCCGACGGATGATGGCTCAAACTTGTTTTGCTTACACACGGTCGCACAAAGTTGTCGGAATTTCCGATCGACAACCACGCGGTCACGTACACCACGTACGACGAGACTAGAAAAGGTCGGTTCAGAACCAAGCGCGGCACCCTTTGGGCTCCTTTTGCTAATCTCGTGTTAGTAAAAGTTTGGTGAGAGACGATTCGCGCTTTTTCAGACTCATGGCTTTCAGATCGTTTTCTGCTGTTCAGTTTGTGCTTGTGGGTTTGTATCTGCTCTTCAGTGCGTGCAGTCAGTTCGTATCAGAGTTTTCTGTGTGATCTTGCCTGCTCGTTGCTGTTTTTCAGGTCGCTCTTCACAGGCCTTGCTGTTCTTCAGTGCGTTCTGTTACTTCGTTCTGAGCAGCCGACCGTTTTCTAGCAATGTTTCGTATGCGTACTCCTCGTACAGTTCGTGCTGTGCGGGGGCTTGGTGTTGGGGTCCTGACCTTGACACAAGTCCAGTCCATGAACAGGGTGGGGAGGAGTTCATGGACCAAGAATTGGTTGCTTCAGCGTCACCAGTTCTCTCATATGCTTTTGCTCCGTGAGATCCGTGAGAATAATCCTGATGATTTCAGGAACTTTCTCAGGATGACGGACCCCGTGTTTCACCGTTTGTTGGCTTTGCTGACCCCTTATATTAGCAGGCAGGATACCTGCATGAGGCAAGCCATCACTTCGGAGCAGAGGTTGGTCGCTACCTTGCGGTATTTGGCCACAGGGAGAAGCCTGCAGGACCTCAAGTTCTCGACAGGCATCTCCCCCCAGGCTCTTCTTTGTGGACATTTACTGCTTGTGTTTGTTTGAGCTGACCCTGACAGAAATTTGTGGAGTGCAGAAAATATCGTGATTGTGTAACCTTATACAAAGCACTGTTGGCTGTTATTTACTAAATGCAAAGACACTTTTCACTACAAGTGCACTTGCAACTGCACTGAAACTGCACTTGTAGTGCGAAGTGGATTTCCCCTTAGGAAATAACCCCCATTTTCTCATAAAACAACAATTACATCACCCCAAAAGTGTTGTAGCGTGAGACAATAATCCACACATTCTTGATGAACAATCTTTTTAATACCTGCACAATCACATGTGCATTTACCAAAGGTTTTTCTGACAAACCGACATGTTTGTTGTATAACAATTTTTGTGGTGTCATTATCCAAAATCAAAATGTGAATTTTATAGAAAACAGGCCTGTGTAAAACCAACAAGAAAGACACAAATCTTGATCTTACAAAGTTCACATTTGGTAGAACTGGAAGGCAATATCAGACATGAGTATTTAGGAACTGTGTTTGATATAGCGTTCAGATGGGGGGAAATCACCCCTGGAAAAGCCAAATTTGGAAGATGCACACAAATTTCCCAATGTCAACATGTGCTAGCTGCCATCACGGGGGGATCAAGGGATGTGTTTTGGGGGAGAAAGCCCTTCCTCACCGCTACTTTATTATTGAGGAAGGGGTTGCACCCCCAAAATGCGTCCATTGATCTCCCGTGATGGCAGATAGCACATGTTGACACACTGTGTGCATCTTCCAAATTTGGCTTTGGGAAAAATCACAAAAACATTTCGCACATTGTAGCACACAAAAGAAGAAAGTGATTTGGAGGGGCTTTAAACTCGCCCCAAAACATCAATGATGTTTTTATATTTTGGAATAACATCATTGATGTTTTGCTTGATGTTTTCCAATTGTAAATTACACCCCATGATCTCCCCGATCAGGATCTGGGCACTTTCGGATGTGAAAGGATCTGGATCCACAACCTCACGATCACCTAAAAAGAGAGGAACCCCAAAATAAATTAGGTTTCAAAACAATGCCGCCATCCATCTCTTATCGGAGCCTGTGGTTGCAGACACTCACCTGTTGTGGTAACTACTTCCACCACGTCTTCATCCTCCTGCTCATCTTGTGTTGGGGGGATTTCCCCTTCTTCCAGAGGAGGGGGGGCTCTGGTCTCCTCGGATGAGGGGTGTCTTCCGAGTCTTTTCTCCCCTATGTAAAACAAAAATGGTATAATTAGCACACAGATATTTGATGGCAGAACTATAAAGATGAAACATTGCTTGGAAGTGGGGTACAATTATCTATTTTAGCAGAGTTCCAACATGTAGCTTTTTTAGTGTCCTTTGTCAAGCTGCAATACTTTACCTGTTTGGTAAAAGCTTCACAGATGTAGCCCCCCCTATAGTATACACTGGAGCACCTGTGTGGCCCCCTAATAAAAATGGTGTTCTTGTGTCCCACACTAGTGCTCCAGTGTCCAGATGTGAAAACAGCTGCTCAGTGTCCTCTCCTTACACAGAATCTAGTTTGCATTTCATTCTAGTAACAAAGCCATCTACACAACCCAATTCTTTGAAGACAAGTATAGGGCGTCAAAATGGTGGCCAAATGCATATGGCCTAAACAATGGTATTTTATCGTCCGAAATAACAATGTGTGATCCGAACGAATAATGTGCCCATGAACATGAAAGTTGCCATTTTAAACTGTACAACAGTTCCTAAAAGCACATGGAGCAGCACGAACGTAATAAACATAAAGAATAGGAACACAGCACAACTACTTACTTTTTTGCAGCACTCTCCGGATCTTTCTGTACTGCTCATGTTCTCGTAATTTCAGGTCCGACCACCGCTTCCTGAGCTGATCTTTCGATCGTCGTACCCCGAATTTCCGGTGCAGACTCCTGACCACTTTCGCCATGATCTTGGCCTTTCGGACATTGGGGCTGGGGTAAGGTCCATACTTTCCATCATAGTCGGCCTTCTTCAGGATGTCCACCATCTCCAACATCTCCCCAAAGGACATATTTGAGTCCTTTAATCTCCTTCTGGATCAGGACGTTTCAGGCTCTGGCCTTTCCTCCTCCTCCTCCTCGTTGCTGTAATTAGCATGATCCTGCTGTTTATCCGCCATGTGCTCTTCCCCCACTGCGCCGAACAAAAGGGGCGGGAATAGACTAGAAAGAACGTCAGGGGCGGGCGGAGTTATACGCATGCGCAGTGTGTATAAATCGTAACGCGCGCGTCTTACGTACGATCTGTGAGCGGAGGAAGGAGCATCGGAGACGCCGATCGTGCTAACGAAGGAAGGATCTAAACTTGGGCCTATACTGCTTCGAAATGGAAGCCTATATTGTAACAAGATTAGGGGAGTTTGGCCTGACATTAGGCTTTGTCTTGTGTTGTGTCTTACAGAGAAAATGGATGGGTTCAACGACCACAATTTCCTGCCCCTGTTCATAGACAAGTACAGGGAGCTGCCCTGTCTGTGGCAAGTGAGACACCCCCACTATAATCACAAACAGAAGAGGCAGGCAGCGCTGGAGAAACTGCTGGAGTTGGTGAAGCCGGTGGTCCCCACAGCAACCATCCCTTATTTGAAAGCTAAAATTGGTGGCCTGAGGAGCACTTATTTTAGGGAGCGCAAGAAGGTCACAGATTCCCAGAGGTCCGGAGCTGCAGCAGATGACGTTTATGTCCCCAGGCTGTGGTACTACGAGAGACTGCGATTTCTGTCAGACCACACTGAAGTCAGGGAATCCCTCTCCACTCTTCCTTCCACGCTTCCTTCCATCCCAGCTGAGGCTTCCGATGTCCAACCTGGGCCTTCCAGCCAGGAAGAAGTGGAGGAGCCCAGCTGGAGTCAGGTATAGCATTCTTCTACAGATTTCTGGTCAATAAATAAATGATGTTTATTAGATGTTATTATTGATCACTAATTGCTGATTTAAAAAAGTGCTTTACATATCAATAGACAGTAGTGGGCACCCAAAATTGGGAAAAGAATGAAAACTGCTGGGCTCAGAAGGATAGTCTGTTATATTTGTTAACATTCAATTTGCAGCAGTCAGGAGGTGAAAATTGTGTGTGATTGATGAATAAAAAACTAAAACTATGTCCCTTTTTCATACACAGGAAGACCTCAGCCAGGAGGAGGTTGTGGAATGTGGCAGTCAGGAGGAGGCGGGGATTAGTGGCAGCCAGGAGGAGGCGGGGCTAAGTGTCAGCCAAGAGAAGCCAGGGACAAGTCGCAGCCTGACTGAGTCTCAGGTCCCTCCCCTCCGCCTGCCATATAAACGAGCCAGGAAGGCCACTCCGAGTCCCGTGCAGGATTCAGCGTACAGGCTGATCCAGGAGGCTTCGGCGTCCCTCCGAGCCTTCCCCAGTCCTGAAGAGGCCTTTGCCTGCATGGCTGCCACAAAATTGCAGGGCATGCAGGAGGGTCAACGCAAGATCTCTGAGGACCTGATTTATAAAGTCCTTCGTAAGGGGGAGAGTGGGGAACTGACACACAAGACGGATGTCATTGAGATCGACGATCCTTCTCCTCCTCCTCCTCCTGCTGCCACAACTCCACCACCACAGCCAAAGGCTGGAAGGAAGCGTGGAAAGAAGACCTGAGAGTGATTGCCCTGGGTTCAGTCTGGTCTGACAGAAGCTGCAGTCTCTCGTATGACCACAGCCTGGGGACACAGATGTCATCTGCTGCTTTCCGGATCTCTGGGACTTCTGGACCAGACTGCCCTCCCTTATGATATGGACTCCTCAGGCCACCAATTTTGCTTTTAAATAGTTGATGTCTGCCCCGGGGGTCCAAGGCTTCGCCCACTTCTGCAGTTTCTCCAGCGTTGCCTCTCTCTTTGTTTAGTTGTGAGCCCTTAATAAAATTTTTTTGGGTAAATTCTACTCTCCTGTGTGTGTTTTCATCCAAAAAGGACAGTTTGTTGGTGACGATTCAGGTACATTTCTAAAGTACAATGTGAAATTAACAAGGGACAACAACACCAAACAATCTCCTACAGATTAAATAGAACAACATATTAGTGGTGTTGTGGGAACTTGTCACAAAAAACACACAAACATTTTCGGGAATACAAATCAAAATCACCAAAAAAAAAATAAATAAAAAAGAGAAACACAAAAAAAGAATCTACATTAAAGTCCAAAAAAAAAAAAAAAAGTGTGTGTGAATATGAGCAGCAAAACTACTTAATTCTTGTCACATTATAAAGAAGAAGAGAGTGCGCTGTATTAAACCATTTTGAACATTGCAGCGTGACGAAAGTGCTGTATCCATTCCGAACGCTACGTTTACCAGAACGAGCTGTCCCGTGTCGGAATTTCTTCTGAGCATGCGTGGCACTTTGTGCGTCGGAACAGGCCACACACGGTCGGAATTGACGCGATCGGATTTTGTTGTCGGAAAATTTTATCTCCTGCTGTCCAACTTTGTGTGTCGGAAAATCCGATGGAAAATGTCCGATGGCGCCCACACACGGTCGGAATTTCTGATAACACGCTCCGATCGGACATTGTCCATCGGAAAATCCGACCGTGTGTACGGGGCATAAGCGTGAAGCTAATAATGAAGGATAACCCCACAATGTACAATATAATAACAGTGTACTTTTGTTATTACCTGGGTATCCGATGTTCCACCTACTAGAAAAAGGAACAACACTCCACACAAGTTGTACTTAACCAGGAACAAAACTTTTACTGGAATCAGTATAAAAGTGGTATTACAATATTTGGTCTGTCACACAAACATAGTGCAACAGCCCAATGAGTATACACAATAGTTGGAACACATAAAGTTATATTAACTGGTCTCTGGAAGTGCATCTCCAAGTGGGACTAGTGCCAGAATGGGAAATACCTTAATTCTGGTCACCTTCCCACTTCCAGTGTGCCCTTCTAAAACAAAAAGACAATATTAATAGACACGATGTAGGCCGCAACTCTGTGGAGCACCTCCTCACAGATCCTTGCAGGCAGGCCATGCGTCCAGAAAAAAGCTAAGATGGCCACGCGGAGCCTTTTATAACCTACCCAGCATGCACTTCAGTGCTGAGTGTCCATGGGAGGTCACTTGGCATTGTGGGTAGGTCAATTCTTTGTAAAATGTAAACAAACAGTCACTTCCTGTAACATTCCTCTCATGATCTTGAAACAGAATGTAAAATAAAGTCCATTTCACATTTTGGCCACTAGATGGTGCCAAACACCAAAGAATGCATTGTCCATACTTTTAACATTACGTTAGAAAGACAGGCAAAAATTGTCAGCGCTACACACTCCCCTTGCTTTAAGTCTTTGGTCCCCAAAGATATTTAGAATCTTATTTCTATTACACATTTTTGCCTCTAGGTGATTGCATAATACCAACAGAGGAGCCTCCCACCAATTCTCATGTGATGGGGAGCTGTTCTGTGCACTCACAGCTGACACCATGGTGTCTGATATAGATGTGTCAAGGGGTGAGGTGGGGTTGTCTCCCTCTGAGTCAACAGTAGAGAGACCAGGCATTTTTGGCAACCTTTGAGGGGTGAGAATAACTTCTTCGGAACTCTCATCCATCACATCACAGGTCGATCCCTTGAATTTGGAAAGGACTCTCCATTTCCTCTGATTCATTGACTCATACACAGTAGGCTCACTAGCCTTCTCTTTCCGTTCAATTACTTCTGCCTTGGATTTTTCTCCATCCACTGTGGAAAAAGTAGACACTTCCAACCCTTCTTCTGGCAGGGAGGGTAGAGGGTCACATCTGGGAACAACAGGGGCTAACAGCTGCTTCACCAAATCTGTGTTGGTCCCAACGATCAACAAACTTCTTGAGGACCCTGGCAGCCAAGGGCAGACCATGGCCAGTGTCTCAAAGTTCTGGGGCTTCCCAGCCCTCGATGGATCACATGACAACTTGATCCGCAGACATCCATCACAAGGGTAATCTTCTGCTTGAATACCCTTAACCTTTAAGTCTTACAACTTTTCCAATGGCAGGTATGACAGGTACCTGCTGTAAAAGTCTCTGGTCAGCAGGGTAACCTGGGCACCTGCATCAAGAATGGCTCTGGTATAGATTCCTTCAACCAGAACAGACACTATAGGCAGAGAGCCTAACTGGACAGGAGGCCTGTTGGGAACATCTTGAGCAGACGATTTACGTGATTGAACTCGTGCTCCCCTCAGCTTCCGGCGTTGAGGGTGCTGCTTCTGGCTTCGTTTTGCAGGCCGACAAGCACCTCTCACTGAGACGGCATAAACTGCAGGTGTTCTCCATTGCTCCCTTTCGGATTCAGAGAAAGTTCTTCTTGAAGGCCCAGATCTTCTCTCCATCCTTGGGTCACTTCTCTGGGGTCCCATGCCTCTCTTCTGTCTCCCTTTGTGGACTTGGACATACTCGCTGGTAGTGACCTACACCTCCACAGTTTCGACAGATGTCCTGCTTCATAGGCTTCTGGCCGGACATCCCAGTACATTCTGTCATCAATTTGTTCATCATTCCTGCCATCTGGGACACTTGCATCTTCAATGCGGCTATCTCAGACATGAGATCTAATGACTCGGGGCAACATCTCCATTATCTTGGACATCTGAGTCTTCAGGCCTCTAATCTCTGAGTCTCTATCAGCTGCACTGACTCCAACAACAAATTCAGACTTTTGACTCTTCTTCTTTTCCCTTTCCATCTCCATGTTGGCTGCTTCATTAGTTCCCTCTATGAGCACCTCATCTGAAATGAAGGGATCGTCCAAATACTGCCATAGTTGGAACTTGATGTAATCACTCCTCAGTCCTGTAGCCACGGACCTCAAACATTTCTTCTGAATTAATGCAGCCCCGAAGTGTTCATCCGAACGTTCTCCTTCTGAGGCAAACAACAGTCGGTCCTTTAACTCGAAAGCTCGGAACAAGAAATTCTGGGGAGTTTCTTTACTGTCTTGTGCAAGATTTATCAATTGGTGCTACAGTTCAGAAGCATTTTCCTTCTTGTAATGGCTTTTTAGTATTCTCCTGAGTTGTACCAGGGTCAGTCCATTCTTCATCTCCAGCATCCCTCTGAGATTTAGGCCGGGAATAATGGCTTTCACTACAGCTCCCACAATCTCAGATTCAGGATACCCTCTGTGAGATCCCTCTTCGATCTGACGTATCAGGTTTGTGTAGGACAGCTTGTCTTTCTGTTCCCTCTCACCTATCTGACCTTCAATCTTGAAGTCCTTCCTGATCATCAACTCTGGCAAGTTACCATGGGGAAGTCTCTGCATGACTGAAACAGGTCTTGGCTTTGAATGCTTGTCACTCGAGTCCTTGCATATAGTACTTAGCTTTCTGATCCGTCCCTCAATGATTCAGGAGGTTTCCTGGAGCTTCTCTTGTATATTGTGAGATTGTTTCTCCAGATCAGTTAGTTGTTGCCCAGGTTGGGAACCTCTCTTGTGTCCGCTGGGTATTTCAGCGATGGCTCTCTTTTTTTTCAAAGGGGCCACAAAACCCACTTTTGGTTGGGGTTGACCGAAAATTGACTTCCCGTACTACCGACTCTGCTTGCCTGGAGCTGATAGGACTTTCATCTGGTCTCTCTGGGTGTGTCAGGTAAAACTTAGTCTCGTCAGACAGCTTCACACTAGTACCTTGGAAATTTTCAGGGACACCTCCCCTCCACTCTAGTAGCGCATAAGTGCAAGAGGTCCCATAGTCTGGTCTCACAGCAATCACCCAGGCCTTCCTATCTGGGGACAAGCCTGTACAACTTCTTTTACATGTTTTTCTTCCCAGTCTTCCCTTGGGAGCTCAATCGTCACGCTCGCTTCTGAGCATGCGCCTTCTGACGGGGTCCATCCTGGTTCCTTCTGGGGTATCTGGGGGGTCAATTGCAGAGTCACAGTATCCCGGAAGAGCCCCCACGGGAAGCACTGACTCCCGAAGGAGCTGCTGATATTTTTGATTTGGGCCTGTACTCTGCCTTACCACCCCCAATGACTTGACTCAATTCCCTTGACACAGCTGTGGCGCAGTGTTAGTGTGAAGCTAATAATGAAGGATAACCCCACAATCTACAATATAATAACAGTGTACCTTTGTTATTACTTGGGTATCCGATGTTCCACCTGCTAGAAAAATTAACAGCACTCCACACAAGTTGTACTTAACCAGGAACAAAACTTTTACTGGAATCAGTATAAAAGTGGTATTACAATATTTGGTCTGTCACACAAACATAGTGCAATAGCCCAATGAGTATACACAATAGTTGGAACACATAAAGTTATATTAACTGGTCTCTGGAAGTGCGTCTCCAAGTGGGACTAGTGCCAGAATGGGAAATACCTTAATTCTGGGCACCTTCCCACTTCCAGTGCGCCCTTCTAAAACAAAAAGACAATATTAATAGATAGAGCACAAATGCAATCCCTAGGGAGCTCCCCCTGCTTTAGAGTGTAAACTCTCTATTAAACAGCAATTAGAATGCAAGGCCTTGCAATGAAATGTCTTTTCTTGGTCTTCTGTCTTCTGCTAGCTATTTACGAATCATAAATTGTAATCCAACGGTTAAATAAACCAGGGTTCAATAAAGTAGATGTTGAAGGTATATTCTTGTAGTGTAGTAACCTGTAACTGTCTCCGATGCAATTAACTTTGTGTAACACAGTGCTAATAGTGCAGTGAAGGGTAGGCTTGAGGCTTATTTGAACTCAGTCTCTAGTTCCTTCAATTCTCCTGTGTAGGACTACAGGTCCCAGCACACTGTGTTACAGATTCAGGTGTGTAAAAGTGCGCTAGGAAAACTTTGGGCAACAGCCCTCTCACCACACTAGGTCCAGACAGATGGATGCCTCCAATCCACAAGATCTTAGTCTATTTGCTACGGCCGCGCCGTCGCGCTGTTCCATTTTGAAGACGACCGGGAGTCCTTGGTTACCTCCTTCAAGGGTCTCTGGAACGATCACACTGTTGCTCCAGCATGCTGTGATGTAAGGCAGGATGAAAGGCTGCTGTTCCGATCCACACGATGTAGGCCACAACTCTGTGGAGCACCTCCTCATAGATCCTTGCAGGCAGGCCATGCGTCCAGAAGAGAGCTAAGATGGCCGCTCGGAGCCTTTTATAACCTACCCAGCATGCAGTTCAGTGCTGAGTGTCCATGGGAGGACGCTTGGCATTGTGGGTATTTCAATTCTTTGTAAAATGTAAACAAACAGCAACCCACAATGTGAGGTGTGGGAGTGTTCATGATTCACTGTTAGAGTGACATCAGTATACCTTTCCTCTGAGCCCTAGAGGGGATTGGCAGATGCAGGGGGCCAAAGCGCTTTGTTTTGCAAGCCTGCTGGTAACAGTGCAGGGAAAGGATTCTTATGGCTTTTCCAGGCTATGTCTCTGGCCAAGACTATAGCCATACATATGTGACAGGCTGTGAAAGTGTGCACACCCCATTTGTGAGTGCAATTTTTTTTTCTACTGGTATTTGTTAAATATTTTTTTTTATTACGCTAGTGGTGCCAGAGTATTGTATTCCCTTTTGTCTGAAAGGAAATTACCACCATAAAAGTGTTGTTAACACTCTTTAGAATTCCCTAGAGAATGTCCTGTGCTGCATTAAAAAATTAAACACAGGTAGTCAATACCTGCTACTGGGAAAGGTAGCCTATACCTTCCAACTCTCATTTGTAGAGACTATAGAGATCTGTATATACAAAGTTGGTACTAAACTTTTTAAAACACCTAAAAAAGAACACTGAATTTAAGGGGGAAGAAAAGGAAATATTACAAAGTTAATATAAAATGTACATGTAAAATAAGCTTTACTGAATTTATTAAGAGTATTTTAGTGCCACAAGCTCTCCAATGTTTACGGTCACTAACTTTTACTACAGCTGTAAAACCATTACCCATAGGATGCACTTCTAGTTCAATACTGAGCACCAAAGTCTAACCACATCCCTTGAGCTGGCTATTTAAACACAGACAAAGAAAGCATGAAATAAACATTAGCAATATGCAAAAGTCAAAAAGCAACCTATACAGCTCATTCTCCATTCTATCCATCTTCATTTGTATTTTCTTTGATTATAATGTTCACAAATCTAGGCATCCGCTGAGGAGGAATAATAGTCCATGCCTGAGCTGCCTGCTGCAATGTTTCAAGTCGACAATAAAGAAAAGCATATTTAATTATTCCTTTAGAATCAATGTTTCCTTTATGTTTCTATTCATGTGCAGTAAAAATACATATTTTTTATAAATGTCTACACTGCAATCCAGAATCTTAAAATGGATAGCCTCAGAAAAGCAATAGAGAAATAATATTGGCATTAATATTATTTGTTTTTGAAAATAAACACCATTTATGGATGGAAGAAAATTCAGTGAGTGTATATTTACACAGTGCAAATCTCCACTAATAGATCAAGAAATATAAATAAAAAATTACATGATCTAACAGTAGATTGGGTTTAATATAAATTAGGAAAATAAATTTGGCTGTCTCCATATTGAATTTCCAAACTTACCCCACCATATTACTCCAATGATAAGAGTGTGGCTTGAAAGGATTCCTGTAGGATAGGTTTTTTCTCTCAGAACCAAGACTTTGATACAGCATAGTTATTGCCCACCTTCCAGAAACAGTGCTATATGTATTAACAATTAAACCTACAACTAATGTAAGTGGTAGCACTTATTTACCATAGTACTTTCATGTAAATCACAATACCACAATATACTTTTAATACCTACCTGTAACTAAAGTTTACTGTACTTTTCTCTCCCCAGTAATGCAGGTTCCTGTGCCGATACCTACATCCACATCAAGTTTACTTCTGCATTTGGCATCTTTGACCATCTTGATTAGCCACACAAAAAGAACACACCTGTATGTTCTTTTCGTAACTTCTATTGGATTCCCTGATCTGAAGAGGGCTGCATCTCCTGAGCATTTTTGATTGATATCATCGTTGCCACCCATGGTCTGCTGTACACTTTGCCTGTGGTGGAGCTCTGAGCGCTGAACGTGATTGTGTATCTTGATTAGCCATTACATAACAAGCATGCTCAGCTCAGTGAACATTAAAAAAATTAAAATTGCTAGTGGCGACTAGAAGGAGAGATGAGTAAGTACATGCTGAGGAGAGTTCAGGGATTAAAACATACAGATACAGTATGTGAAAGTCAGTGTGAGGTCAGAACCCCTGATCTTGTTTGATCCAGGTTTGCGTTTATAAAGTATTGAAGTCATTGGATGAGCTTGACATCCAGGCACCTTTTTTTAAGGAGAAGTTAACAATGGCATCCTCCATATTTTCTCAGTGCTTTTTTTTTTAAACTATTAAACCAATTAATAATCATAAATTATTTATTTATTGTTTTTTAACTTGTAATTTTTATTAAGATATTACAATTTACAAGTATAGAAATGTCAGTTTCAAAAGTATACAGTGTTAACAGAAAGGTTACAAGCATTGTAATCAAGATGTAAAAATATTGTGTTAGAGTCAGTAAATCCAGGAGAGATGCAAGATATTTGCAACAGGTGGTCGTGGCTAAATGACCATAGGCTATAGAACATGGAACAAGTAACAAATAATAGGTAGGCTGTCTAGTAATGCTCTTGGATTCGTCAGTGCTGGGGTTTGGGGGAGCATCGCGTAGTACTGTAATTGTTTATGTCAGTCGTGGGGAATATAACTTTTCATTAAGTGAGTGGGGTGCTTCTTGTGTCGGCTATCCAGGTCGCCCATTGTTGGAGGAACTTGGTCATGGTGAGATGTGCTTTGGCAAACATGTATTCCAGGTGGAAGTTCTGATTTAGTATTGTGATCAGCAGGGTTATGGTCAGAGGGATGGCAGATTTCCACTTTCGGGCAATGGAAAGCCGGGCGCAATAAAAATGTGAGTGACAATTGAGTGGAGTTGATGTGGCCAGTCCTTGATTCCTACTCCCAACAGGGCCATTTGTGGAGTGAACCCACAAAATACTCCGGTGATTGATCCAAGCAAAATTTGTACATCCTTCCAGAATCCTGAGATTGCAGGACAAGTCCACCATATGTGTGCAGAAGATCCTGGATGTCCACAAGCCCTCCAGCAGGTGGAGGGGGAAGACGGGAAAATTTTGCATAATTTTTCTGGAGTGTAGTACCAGAAATGTAGCAGCTTCTGAGTTGTTTCCCAATGGGAAAGGCATCTGGAAAACCGTAGGTTGGTGCAGGATGCATGGTGCCATATGTTAGAAGGAGCTGAGAAGTTGAAAGCTCTTTCCCAATCGTAGAATCCCTACAATCTGATTGGATTCCGACCACCGTACCTCTTAAAGTGCGTGGCGTGTTTGTAATACGCCAGATAGAGTATTTAGTTTGTAGTTCTTGAAAGGATTGCAGGGTTTTATCATTATAAAGGTCTCCTATTTTGCATATTCCTGCTGAGAGCCAGGTCAAGAGTGTAAGATTTGGGTAGACAAACTCAAGGGCTGAGATTGGGATGTGGCTTAAAGCTTCATGAGACAGGCCCTTGGTTTGTTGGATTTTGAATTCCCATACTTTAATAGTTGCATTGACTGTGTTGAGGAAAGAATGTTGCGTTCTGTGATGTAATACAAGTGCAGCAAGAAGTTGTGAGCCTTTAGCCTGAAGGGCTGTGTCTTCAATTTGAACCCATGATGTTGTAGATAAGGATGTCCACCGTTGTTTGGCTTGGTTGAGGAGTATAGCTTTATAGTAAGTTCGGACATCTGGTGCTCCTAGTCCCACTTTTGTTTTAGCTGTGCAGAGAGTGGAGGATCGTACTCTTGGGTGCTAATTGCCCCAAATGAAATTGTTGAGAATATGTTGTATTGAGGTAAGTTGCGACGAGAGGAAGGCGATTGGAAGGGTCCGAAAAAGATATAAAACATGTGGCATCAGAAACATCTTGGTAAGGGTGATCTTACCAGCCCAGGACGATCTCAGCTTGCATAGATCAGAGCACAGGTTGTTTCATTTCTGAAGTAAACACTCAAAATTAAGGCGTAGCGTACCTGTGGATGGAACTGTTAATTTAACACCTAAGTAAGTAATGATTTTGGCTGGGGCCCATGGGAAGGGGGACGAGCATGATAGTAGATTTGGTACATTTAATTTTATATAGTGATAGTTGTCCAAATAGAAGAAGTAGGACGTGAAGGATAGGAAGGGATTTTTCTGGATTAGTCATGACAACTATTACGTCGCCGCGTAAAGCCCTATTTTGTGGGCCCTTCCACCTATCTGTAGGCCTGTAATCTGTCGGTTGCTTCTGATTGCTTCGGCCAATGGTTCCATTATTAGAGCAAATATAAGAGGCGATAAAGGGCAGCCCTGCCTTGTACCGTTTGAAATGCAAAAGGGTTTAGAGACCATACCGGAGATCAGGACTCTGGCAGATGGAGAGGAGTATAGGGCTAGAATAGCTGCGGATATGTGACCAAATTTTTGCAAAACTGCTTTTAGGTCCAATGCACCCTATCGCCTTCTCTGCATCCAAAGAGAGGAGCAGAGAAGGCGTGTGATGATGTTCGGCCCACTGAATAATATCAATGAACCTTCTGGTTCCGTCAGATGCTTGTCTGTGTGGGACGAATCCGACTTGATCTGGGTGTATTAACGTGGGGATATAGGGAGATATGCGGGAGGCTAGGATTTTGGCATATAGTTTAATGTCTGTCTTTAGTAACGAAATAGGTCTGTAATTTGCCGGATTATCTGATGGCTTGTCCGATTTAGGGATAGTGACAATTAGGGCTTCCAGGGATTCTTCAGGTATTTCTCCAGATACAATAAAATGGTCAAAAGTTTGACACAGGTATGGGGGTCAGGATGGAAGCATAAGTTTTAAAGTATTCACTGCAGAACCCATCTGGTCCAGGTGCTTTATGTAGTGGAAGTGATCGAATGGCTTTTAAAATTTCAGTGTCAAAGATTGGTTGACTGATTGTTTGTAGTTACTCTGGAGTAAGAGCAGGGAGTTGTAAAGATTTAAAAAATTTGTCTATTAGGACTGGACCCGGTGTGAGCTCTGAGCTAGATGTGCGCAAATTGTATAATTTCGAGTAGAAGTCGCTAAAACAGTCCACAATATCTTTGGGATTAATGATTCTTTGTCCCTGTGGGGTGTGCAGGTAGGGAATTTTAGAAAGGGCTGCCTTCTTTTTAACCTGTTTGGCCAGTAGGGCTCCAGGTTTGTTGCCATAAGCATACCAGTTTAGCTATAATTTCTTAATGTGGTAATAAAAAGAGGAGTGCATGTAGTTACGGTGGTCCTCTCTAAGGGTGCGGAGAAGGGACGCATCAGTTATATTAGGTCGGGTTTAATTACTCTGTTCAGCCTTGTGAATTTGATCGGTAAGGGAAGTGAGCCTCTCTGCTCGTTTTCTCTTATGGGCACCCAGCTTTATGAAAATCCCTCTAACAACCGCCTTGTGGGCATTCCACAGTAGTGGGGCATTGGTTACAGATCCGTTGTTCAGGCAAAAGAAAGACTCCATTTCTGACTTGATCTGTCTCTGATATAATGGCTGTGAGAGTAGAGAGGTGTTCATATGCCAGGTTGTGCCTCTCTGAGTTGTTGGGTTAGTAGAAATTGTTAAGGATACAGGCGCGTGATCTGACCAGGTGATTAGTCCTATATTGGCTTGAGATACTGTCTGGAGAGTGGATTTATGCAGTAGAAACAGATCAATTCTAGAATAGGACTCCTGGGCAGCAGAAAAAAAAGTAGAGTAATCTCTTTCCGTGCCATGCAAGCAGCACCACGGATCATAGAATTCTTCTAGAAGCAGGAAAGAGTGAAGAGCTGTTGGTGTCCTTCTGCTGGTGGAGGAGGAGTCTAGGGTCGGGTCTACTATATCATTGAAGTCACCACAGAGCACTATTCTATCTTTGGGGTAGTGAGATAGTTTGTTTTGGATCATACGGTAAAACCGTTTCTGATGTGTACTAGGAGCGTATAAATTAACTATCACATAGTGCACATTGTCAAAGAGGGTGGATAGAATGAGATATCGGCCCATACATTTTGTGTGCTGGAGCTGAAAGGATATGGATCCCTGTACAGCAATCATAACCCCTCTCGTTTTCTTAGTATTATTAGCAAAGAATTGTTGGGGAAATGTGCGATGGGTACAGGAGGGGGCTTTCCCTTGTGCAAAATGCGTCTCCTGCATACATAAAAGATCTACTTTCAGCGACAGGGCTTCCCTCTATAGGCTTGATCTCTTAAATGGGCTATTAAGCCCCTTCGCATTAATGGAGGGTATAAGAAGCGTCATTGTGATAAAAAGAAAGGGTATGGCCCCAAAGGCCCGAAGGTGTGGATCAGATGAGTTTAAGTATAAACTAAAAAATAAATTGTACAGCCTTAGCTTAAGTTTCAGTATAGAAACGCTTGAAACAAACTAGTTGGGGGAAGAGAAATAGAACAAAATATATGTAAAATAGAGTAAGGTGTGCTTAGCACAACGTATTGGGGTACGTGTGAACAAGTAAAAATGTGTGGTAAAACAATAGAATAACTGCACCCCGAGGGTGATATGTAACACTTTGCTTAGGCACCTATAGGACCTGCTGCCAATAAACATGGAAGAAGAAAAGAAAATTATTAATTACAGCAGTATATAGTTACCGAACACCTATGAGAGGGAGTGTTTAGCGCTTTAAGTACGGTTGTCTCCTACCCCAAGCTGGGGGGTTTGGGTATTCATACCCTAATTTTGCAGTTGTTTGAGGCCATCTTTGGGGGAGGTAATGACCAATTGTTGAGATTGGTAGGTTATTAGAAGCTTTGTCGGAAAACCCCAGCGATAAGGAATTTCACGCTCCCTTAAGATTGCAGTTATGGGTGCAAATTCTTTCCTCCTTTGAGATGTTGCTGGAGAGATATCCTGGTAGAGCGCTATGTTGGCATGGGGGGGGGTAGCTTACGGTTGGATCTGGCTGCACGCAGCAGACGTTCTATAATATGGTAGAAGTGTACTCTGACCAGAACATCTCTAGGGATCGTGTCGGGTAGGTGGGCCGGTTTCTGAACCCGATGTGCTCTGTCCAGTAGCATATCCCTTGGTGTTAGGTCTGGGATGAGTTTGAGGAAAAGTTGGTGTAAATAAGCAATCAGGTCATTTTGCTTCACAGCCTCAGGGATACCCCTAAGTTTGATATTGTTGCGGTGGGAGCGATCTTCGAGATCTGTCACTTTAAGTTGGAGTTTGCGGATTGTTTCCTCTTGTTCCTCATGTGCGTCTATCAGTTCATCATGCGCTTTGACCACCTCTCCTATCTGCGTGTCTAAGATGTTGGTGATGTCCTCAATAGAGTCAATGCGATTGGTTAGGTGAAAGATAGAAGTGCGCATTTCTTGTTGCAATCCAATTTGCAAGGATAATTAATCTTGTATTCATATTCCTGGTTTTTAAATGTATCTTTGAATTCAAACACGTGTGTGTACACATGCAAAGAAAGGTCAATGATTTTTCTTTTTTTTTTTTTTTTCTTTTTTTTTTTTTGTTTGTAAGGTTTCTGAAGCTGGAGCATCAGAGGCAGGAAATGCAGCTAATGGTGTTGTATGTCCTGCTGCAGTGTCAGCTTGTGATTGTGAGGAGGCTGTCCAGTGTTATTTTTTAGTCTGAAGAGGCTTATGGGGCGAATGTGCTGGTCACAGCGCTATTCTCTTACCTCTGTCAGCAAAGGAAATGGTAGTTGCATCCTGTGCTGTCTCCTCCATCGTGCCTGGGAGCTCCCGCTCTGTGTAATCCTCTGGCGTGTGTGTCAGTGAGGAAGAACGGCCATTCTCCTCAATGCCATCTTTCCCTCCTTCCCCTGCCTGCATAGTGTAGTAATGTGTGAGTTGGCGTGGCACTGTAATTCTGTTCTTCTTGCGGGACATAGCCTGTGAGGTGCCCGCTGTCTCCCCCTCCTAGATGGAGGTGTTTTCGGCAGAATTTTATGCTTCTGGCCACTGTTATCACCCTCGATAGTGCAGAGCGGTCAGTTCAGTCAGCCAGCTCGCTCAGCGGCTAGGACACGCCCCCAATAATCATAATTTAAATATAACAGAACATTAGAAAAATGCAAAAAAAAAGCATTGGTTCAGTATTTTCCTAAGGCCTGCCAACTCTAAGTTGAAGAAATCTAAGTTTGATAGACTATTAATTAAAATTAAGGAAATAAATATATTAAATTGCCATTGTGTTATATATCTACAGTATATATTAAAAAAAAAAAAAAAAAATTAATTTATTGAGTTCTTAAAATAAACTCTGCCTTCATTAGATTTGGGATAGTAAATATCACACAACAGTTATATGCAGTTAATAAAGGGTTATATTCAACTTTATTGGGTGCATGCAAGTATTCAGCAAAGCACAGGAACAACAATGCTAAACATAGTCATGGCAGGGAACAGCACAAACTGTCCTTCAGGGAGCAACTGGTACTCCTGATTACGCAGTCAGGGGTCCAGTGTCACATCCTAATTATAATTATAAAAATCATTACAATCAGGGCTAGTTTTATGATAAGGCACAGCAGGCATGCACCTATGGGTGGCTAGTTCAGCTAGCTTCTTGCATAGTTATTAGCTACACATTTTCTCCATAATCAATAGAAATACATTCATCTTGTACAAACTTAGGTTAGAACCAATAAAATACAATACTCTGTGTAAAGGTAGTCATCTTAAGAGAGGGGTATTGAGTTGAGCAGCAAAGTTGGCATATCTGCAATCTGCAGCAATTCAGTCCTTAGTATAAATACAGTCCTTAATATAATTGTATTTTCAAACTATAGATCTCTTCAGTTGTTTGTTCAACCACTGAACATGCACATACCTTGTTAAAATGCAAACCAAATATTTTCAGATGATTACCTGCAAGTTTGTAAAATTGCATTATTTTTGTGCTAGAAAGACATCCACCAAGCCCATAAGCAAGGCATGTCATAATGATATCTCCATATAAAATATTTTCATCTTCCCGACATGATAATGATATGTATATTAATACTGTGTGTATACGGCATATACAGTGGGGACGGAAAGTATTCAGACCCCCTTAAATTTTTCACTCTTTGTTATATTGCAGCCATTTGCTAAAATCGTTTAAGTTCATTTTTTTCCCTCATTAATGTACACACAGCACCCCATATTGACAGAAAAACACAGAATTGTTGACATTTTTGCAGATTCATTAAAACAGAAAAACTGAAATATCACATGGTCCGAGTATTCAGACCCTTTGCTGTGACACTCATATATTTAACTCAGGTGCTGTCCATTTCTTCTGATCATCCTTGAGATGGGTCTAGACCTTTATTTGAGTCCAGGTGTGTTTGATTATACTGATTGAACTTGATTAGGAAAGCCACACACCTGTCTATGGCAAGGCACAGATCTGGCCAAGATTACAAAAAAATTCTGCTGCACTTAAGGCTCCAAAGAGCACAGTGGCCTCCATAATCCTTAAATGGAAGATGTTTAGGACGACCAGAACCCTTCCTAGAGCTGGCCATCCAGCCAAACTGAGCTTTTGGGGGAGAAGAGCCTTGGTGAGAGATGTAAAGAAGAACCCAAAAATCACTGTGGCTGAGATCCAGAGATGCAGTCGGGAGATGGGAGAAAGTTGTAGAAAGTCAACCATCACTGCAGCCCTCCACCAGTCGGGGCTTTATGGCAGAGTGAACCAACAGAAGCCTCTCCTCAGCGCAAGACACATGAAAGCCCGCATGGAGTTTGCTGAAAAAACACCTGAAGGACGCCAAGATGGTGATAAATAAGATTCTCTGGTCTGATGAGACCAAGATAGAACAGGTAAGCTGGATGCAGGTCAGCTGGATGCAGGTAAGCTGGATGCAGGTCAGCTGGATGCAGGTCAGCAGGATGCAGATGTGCCAAGAAATGGGCACGGCAGGTAGGAGCAAAGTCAGACAAGCCAGGTCATACACAGTGGATCAGTTCAGGCAGAATCGGCAGGCAAGGGATGGTCAGAGTTCAGGCTGGTTCTGGCAACAGAACATCAGGCAGGCAGGCAGGTAAACAGAGCAGGGTCAAGGAAAGCCAAAGGACAGGACTGGAGACAGCAGCGAGGTCAGAGAGCCGGGTCAGTATGAGATCGGGTGCAGATTCGGGAACAGGTAACAGGAAAAACTGCAGATCAGACAGCAAGGACTGAATGGTAGGAGCCCCTTTTAAAGGCCACTGGGCACCAAAGCCGCGTTACTGTGCACTCATGCATAATCCCTGTAATCGGCGCACGCGCATGCCCATTGGTGCACTGGGATGTGCCTGAGCCCTGTTGCAGGTCTAAGAGCTGTATGTCCACGACATTGCCCCCTCCTTAAGAGCAACCTCCGGGTGCCCAAAAGAGCTCTTTTTTGGGGATGACTGGGGAATAAGGCCTGGATTAGTTCTTGGGTATGCACATTTTGCTTAGGTTCCCATGAGTTCTCCTTTGGTCCATACCCCCTCCACTTGATTAAATATTGAAGTTGATTACCTCTTCTCCTGCAGTCTACTACAGCCTCCACCTCATATTCTTCATCCCCATTAACCATTACGGGTTCGGATGGCCCTGATCCTCTGTCCGGGAAGGGGTCGGATACTGTGGGTTTCAGCAGGGACACGTGGAACACTGGGTGAACTCTGAGCGAATCTGGCAAGGTAAGTTCATAAGAGACCTCATTCAATTTCCTTTTAACTGGGAAAGGGCCAATAAATCTGGGTGCCAGCTTTTTCGAGGGGTAAGCCATTTTGAGGTTGGTAGTGGATAACCACACCTGATCACCTGGTTGGAGACGTAATTCCCCTCTTCTCTTCCTGTCGTATAGCTTCTTGTTGGTTGCCTGCGCTTTGGACATGGTTTCTTGCAACAACTTGTTACATAGTTACATAGTTAGTCAGGTTGAAAAAAGACACAAGTCCATCCAGTCCAACCACAAAAAAAAAAAAAAAAACGTACAATCCAATATACCCAATACTATACCCACAGTTGATCCAGAGGAAGGCAAAAAACCCCAGCAGAGCATGCTCCAATTTGCTACAGCAGGGGAAAAAATTCCTTCCTGATCCCAGAGAGGCAATCGGATTTTCCCTGGATCAACTTTACCTATAAATGTCAGTACCCAGTTATATTATGTACATGTTGTTGTTGCGACCTAGAAACTCTACAGTGCTTTGTACTGCTGGAAGTGGAGATTCTGGAACAAAATTAGGCAGGAAGACTGACTAACCTGTGACTAACCTGTGACTGAATGGCTAGCATTATTGAAAGCAAATTCTGCTAGAGGTAAAAGTGCTACCCAATCATCCTGGACAAATGTGGTAAAACAACGGATGTACTGCTCTAGGGTCTGGTTTGTCCTCTCAGTTTGTCCATTAGTCTGGGGGTGGAAAGCAGATGACATGGAAAGTTCAATTTTCAGGATTTGGCATAGTGATTTCCAGAAGCGAGAGGTAAACTGGACTCCCCTGTCAGATACAATGTTTGTTGGTACCCCATGTGGTCTTATGATCTCCTGGATGAACACCCGAACAGAAGGTAGAAGGCGTATTCTTTAGGGGTATGAAGTGGGCCATCTTGGATAGATGGTCGACCACTACAAAGATGGCTGTATTTCCTTCAGAAGGGGGTAGCTCAACTATAAAGTCCACGGCAATCATGCTCCAGGGTCTGTCAGGAATTGGTAATGGTCTGAGGAAACCCCAGGACTTGGTCCTGGCAGACTTGCTTTGCGTACAGATGACACATGACTTGACATATTCCCTGCAATCTTTCTCGAGCTTCGGCCACCAGAACATGTTGTCATAAACCAGATGTGACCAGAACTGTGTGACTGCGACAGAGTGAACCAGACATAAATAGGTGAAAGTAAGTTTATTAAGGAAAAATGCATATGTGAACACACCACCAATACAGAATGAACCACCAAACAATCAGTGATATAAAACCAACCAGCATATGTAGCAAGAGGGAGTACCAGAATCGTAGACAAGCCAGGCCGGGGTCATAAACAGGGAATCAGTAGCTGGGAAGGGAGCTAAACAGGACAAGAGAAGATGGATGGATCACAGGAGGGATGGGTCAGGTACAAGGCTCAGAGTCCAGGGTCCAGGGTTTATGTAACGGACAGGAAACAGGATAAACAGGTTCCAGGAATCAGGCTTCAGGTTCAGGCTACAGGTTCAGGAATCAGAGTAACAGGATACAGGTCAGGGCTCAAGGACAATACCAGGGCAACATAAGTGTGCAATTGCTGGGTATTTATACTACAGTTCTGCTAATTAAAGTCAGGTGACACCTGTCTGCAGAGGGGAATACCTGCTCCATGCTGCCAGGATTCCTCCGCTGGTGGACGCCAGTACTGCGGCCCAAAGGTGATAGAATACTTGCAGGAAAGAGCTCTTCTGACAGCTCCGAACTGCCAGGAGACACCTGCTGGTGGACCTCAGTACTGCATGCCAAATGATCGATATCACCAGCGGAGGAGACCTTTCCTGACACATGTGCTGAATTAGTTTGAGAGTCTTGTGGACCCCAAAATGGCCAGCCAGGGGGTGGTCGTGACACAGGCTCAGTACTTTTGTCTGGAACCTCTCTGGCACAAATTTTTTTTGTCTTTCCAAAGCATTCAATCCTTAGGTATCAGGGTCACTCCTGGTGGACAGGACACCACCCCTGAGGCTTGTTTTAGGCTTGACATCAGGTCTGTCTGGAGAAGCAGAAAATTGCCTTCAAATAAAATAGTATCCGGAACTGAGGTTTCTTTGGGGTCATCGTACATGCGAGAGAGAGCGTCTGGCTTGAAGTTTTTTGACCCTGGCTGGTAGGTGATGTGAAATGAAAATCTGGAAAAGAATAGCGCCCACCGTGCTTGGCGCGGCTTCAGACGTTTGGCAGTTCGCAGATATTCCAGATTTTTATGATCCGTGTAGATAAGTATGGGATGTGCCGCTCCCTCCAGCAGGTATCGCCATTCTTCGAGTGAGGCTTTAATGGCCAAAAGTTCACGGTCACCTACGTCATAATTCCTCTTGGCAGGAGAAAGCTTACAGGAGAAGAAGACTCCCGTATCTTTTCATGTGACAACACTGAAGAAATTACACTTTGCTACAATGTAGTGAGTGTACAGCTTGTATAACAGTGTAAATTTGCTGTTCCCTCAAAATAACTCAACACACAGCCATTAATGTCTAAACCGCTGGCAACAAAAGTGAGTACACCCCTAAGTGCAAATGTCCAAATTGGGCCCAAAGTGTCAATATTTTGTGTGGCCACCATTATTTTCCAGCACTGCCTTAACCCTCTTGGGCATGGAGATCACCAGAGCTTCACAGGTTGCCACTGGAGTCCTCTTCCACTCCTCCATGACGACATCACAGAGCTGGTGGATGTTGGAGACCTTGCAAAAATGTCAACAATTCTGTGTTTTTCTGTCAATATGGGGTGCTGTGTGTACATTAATGAGGAAAAAAATTAACTTAAATGATTGGCCAAAGGCACCCTGCCTTTGGCCAATTATGGGTCTCTTAGCAGAGCGTGCTGTGATTGGCCAAAGCATGCAGGTCAGGTGCATGCTTTGGCCAATCATCATACAGCAATGCACTGAGATCTCGCAGTGCAATATGGGGCGTTCCGCGGTGCTCGAATTTGCCGTGAACGCCCCATAATGTTCACTCAAACGGGCGAACACTCGATGTTTGGGTCGAACCTACTGTATGTTTGACCCAAACATCAAGCTCATCCCTACATTAGAGATGTAAAATGTAAAAACCTATAACATTAAATAAACTGCCCTGAATCCATTATAGTTTCCCTTTGATGAAAATTTAACTCTTTATTAACATTTTAGTTAGAATATTTCTTTTCTTTTTACACTGTATGATGACATTTCTGTTTTTCAATATTTTTATTGGAAATTTCCATAAAAAAGGGCACAGACCATAACAGGCACAATGGCACTGATCAAACAGGAAAGCAAGTAATAGTTGTACATTTTATTAGCATTGTAGATATGGCCGATCTCCATAGTTTAACCATTTCCTGCCGAGCGTACGCAGATGTAGGCATCATCCCGGTACCGTTGTTTAGAGCGGGCGATTGGCTATCCGAGTATAACAACCGATGCGGCTAAAAGCCGATCGGCTGTTATACCGGAGGAGCAGAAGGGGACGTCCCCCCCTCCCACCGTCTCCCGCCGCTCTTACCGGGCCTCCCGTTCGATCGGGAGGCCCGGTGACCAATCGGCTGCCTCCGGCGGCTGGGGGTGGGCTGGAACGAAGCCGTGGGCGGCTTCGTTCCAGCCTCCTAATCGTAAACACGGAAGCAACGTCATGACGTCACTTCCCATTTACTCGGCTGCCAATGGCGCCGGTTTTTAAAAAAATACACAGTATTCAGAATCGCCGTTTTCGGAGATCTGAATACTTTGAAGTGCAAAGGAGGGATCCCTCCATAAAGAGTACCTGTCACCACCTATTACTGTCACAAGGGATGTTTACATTCCTTATGACAGCAATAAAAGTCATCAAAATGTTTTTTTTATTTTAAACACAATTTATAAATATATAATTAAAGAAAATAAATAAGAAAAAAAAATGTTAAAGCGCCCCCGTCACCGCGAGCTCGCGCAGCAAATAAAACGCATACGGAACTCGCACCCGCATATGTAAACGGTGTTCAAATCACACATGTGAGGTATCGCCGTGATCATCAGAGCAAGAGCAATAATTCTAGCACTAGACCTCCTCTGTAACTCTAAGCTGGTAACCGTAAAAAAAAAAATTGCCTATGGAAATTCTTAGGCATCGTAGTTTGTCGCCATTCCACAAGTGCGTGCAATTATAAAGCGTGACATGTTTTGTGTCTATTTACTCGGCGTAACATCATCTTTCACATTATACAAAAAAATTGGGGTAACTTTACTGTTTGAATTTTTTAAAATTCATGAAAGTGTCCCTTTTCCCAAAAATTTGCGTTTAAAACACCGCTGCACAAATACCGTGTGATATAAAATATTGCAACAATCTCCATTTTATTCTCTAGATTCTCTGCTAAAAAAATATATATAATTTTTGGGGGTTCTAAGTAATTTTCTAGCAAAAAAAAAGGATTTTACCTTGTAAACACCAAATTTCAAAAATAGGCTTAGTCATGAAAGGGATAAACAATCTTTGGGGCGCAGGTGAATATAGGGTAACAAATCTCTTTATAGAAGAGAGAGATGCTTGTTATGTAATGGATTAAATTTCTCTTTATATATTTTATAACCTCACGGCATGTTAATTACAAAGTGATAATAGTTTATTTTTGTTTCAAACCTCATATTAAAATCTTTGCAAAGCAGAATTTTAAATAAGAATGAATGGCACTTCTGGAATAATGTCACTGTATAAAAGTGGACTTCATTGTTCATTTATCATGTATTTCCTATCATTACAAAACACACATTCTTGCCTTCATTTGTGACAGAAGGTGATCCTTTCTTTTATGTATCTATCATGTATTACCCATCATTAGTACTTCCTGGAAATGGCTATCTCCATAGTGAATATGTGACATGAGTACACTTTAAATAACTCCTATGAGACACAAGTTATTATGTTTCCTGACTGATATGTCTTGAGAATCAATGATGTAAATGGAAAATATTGGGATAAGAATAGTTGGACATTAATCTATATTCCAGGAACACTTTTGAGCACCTTTGTGCTATGAATGTGACCTCTGTGCTGTCAGTCACTAAAAAAATCAATGTTTGCACACTGAGTCTTTATACTCAGACTCCTGTGGTGACTAATCTAATTGAATAAATAAAACAACAGACAGTTTTATGTGTGGCCATACAGTCACCTTCATCATACATGGCACCTCCATTTTCATATTATTAGAGGCACTGAGATATCAAGATCTCTGTACGTAAAGTGAACCCTTACTTTGCAAAACAACCCATTCAGTTTAAAATATACATTAAAGCCAAAATGTTATATAATATACACTATAAATACCCTTTTCTCTGTTTTTATAAGTGATCACATAATCTCTGTGATAATCTCGGAGTTTAGCGAAGTGAAGGTGAAACAGCAGTAGAATGACCTTCCTAATGAATAGCTGTGCAGGGGGTGTCAGCACAAGATCTGGCCATTGGAGGATGTACTCCCAGCACAGCCAGAAAACCAACCAAGCTGGGATACATGTGATCTGATGCCTGGTGTGGTCAGTTTGAAATAGGAAAGCAGGATAACTAGGTATTTCACACAAAGGAAGCAATATAAAGAGAGCTGAATACGTTTTAACACAAGTGCATGGTACAACAGACACATATCAGGAATATGAAATGTTGGAGTAACAAATTCCTCAAAGCTGTAATTTTGACAAAGAGCTAATTACACATTTAAATACATATACCTTTTTTTCAGTTTTGTGAGTGCTTAGCCAATTATATGATCAAGCCAGTGTTTGCTGCTGTGTAGGTGAATACATTACTCTATTAAAACAGATTGAGACATTGATGTTAGTTTTATATAAAAATGCAATTAACATTGTCAATGACCTCATCTTACTGTTCTCCAGTTAAAGCTGAACTTCAAGTATAAGGCCCCTTTCACACGATCGGACCGTTCAGGTCTGCCTGTCAGTTTTGACGGCGGACCTGAATGGGCGCTCCATGTTAGCCTATGGAGCGACGGATGTCAGCGGAGACATGTCCGCTGACATCCGACCCGGTCCGAACTGCAAAAAGCAGACGGATGGCCCTACGTCCAGATCCGCTGGTGGATCGGATCGGGTGAGATCTGATGAAAACAGACATGCTGTCCGTTTCCATCCGATCCCTCCATAGGCAGCAGTGGCGCCTGACAAGCCCCTCCCAGCTCAGTGAGCAGAGAGGGACCTGTCATCCACCGGCTCAGCGGAGATCAGCGGAGAGATCTCCCGCTGAGCCGGCGGACCGAGGAAGGCTCCATGTAAACGGAGTCCGCCTCGTGTGAATGAGGCCTAATTGTAATTGCATACTCACATTGGTCCAGCTGCTGACGATCACTGTAGTAGTCCACGCTATTACAGTGCCCGCTGTTATTTTCCTGGTCCTATTCTGAATGGCTGACCCAATGCATATTGAGAACAGAGGATCACTTGCTTGCCACCTGTCACTATTCAGGACGCCTTTTATTTTTTTCTGATTGGGCGAGGTGGAGATTGTGAAGTGCGTACCCTGTCTATCCACCTCATTGAATCAGCGACCCCCTGTGGAGCAGGGAGCAACTACTCACACAGGACTTGAGAGATAGCGGCTATCACTGTAGTAGCGCCTTATGAAATATGCATACTTACATTGGTCCAAGTTGGACCGCAGTAACAATGCAAATAAGATCATACCTAGAGTTCAATCTTAATCTAAAGAGCTTGGTCACCATCTTGCTGCCAGTCTGTGATTTAACAGTGAAGCAGCATACTGGTGTATTCGCCAGCCAGCTCACTCATGCAAGCATTGCCAGTTTATTAACTGATGACACTGCACAAAACAATAGAGCTCTTAACTGGCTCAGAATACTATATCCCAAGTGAACTCCACGGTGATGTCAGAGTATTAATGTACTCTGAAAGAAGAGATGGCTGCTCACAAAAAATATCAACAAACAGTTATTAAAACTATATATATAAATGTATATACTATATACATATGTATGTTTCCTGGCTCCCCTGAGGACAGTTTTGCTAAAATAAATTGTAGGGGGGCACTTTGTCTGATGTCATCATGCACCATGCATGCGTGCTGTACAGCACGTTTCTGATATGTATGCTTAAATTTGCTGCTACTTATAAGTATATCTATGAGTGAATAAACTCAAGCTAATTGTGCAATATTACACAATATTACACTATGTGTGGTTTGTTTCTTTTTTGAATCCATTGTCTATTGAGCATATTGGATGATCTAAGGGGAGTAGCTTGCATGCAGTCAGTCTGATTTCAGTGATTCTGATACCCATTAAAGTGGCATGATGGCATAACCTCCATATAATAAGGGGTCTAACCATCCAGTAGAGGGCGTAATTTTATGTGGTAGTGGGGAAAAATTGCCTTGGCATTACAAGTCACATGGTGGGAAGAATTTGTATCCTGCTGACACTGTGGTCATTAATTGGACTTATTTATGCTTAAAGCACTCAAATTTTGGGACTTTTGGATTTATCTATAAGGAGGACTTTTTGTTAGTTTTGTTTGGGTGTGTATATGCATGTATGTATGCATATATGTGTATGATTGTGTGTTTAGATTATTGGTAATTAGTATATTATATTTGAATTATTAATTATTGTATGACTTTAGAGCGATGGGACATTGAATAGCCCTTTCATGCCTAAGCCTATTTCTGACATTTGTTGCTTACAAGTTAAAATCTTTATTTTTTGCTAGAAAATTACTTAGAAACCACAAAAATTATATATATTTTTTAGCAGAGAATCTAGAGAAAAAAAATGGTGATTGTTGCAATATTTTATGTCGCACTGTATTTGCGCAGCCGTCTTTCAAATGCATATTTTTGGGAAAAAAGACACTTTCATAAATTAAAAAAAAACTAAACAGTATTGTTAGCCCAATTTTTTTGTATAATGTGAAAGATTATGCCGAGTAAATAGATACCTAACATGTCATGCTTTGAAATTGCGCACACTCGTGGAATGGCGACACACTATGGTACCTAAAAATCTCCATAGGCAGCGCTTTAAAAAAAATATGGGTTACCAGGTTACAGAGGGGGTCTAGTGCTAGAATTATTGCTCTCGCTCTGAGCATCATGGTGATACCTCACATGTGTGATTTGAACACTGTTTACATATGCAGGCGCAACTTACATGTGCGTTTTCTTTGCAGCATGAGCTCACTGGAACGGGGGCGCTTTCAAATTTTTTCTTTACTTTTTCTTATTTATTTTATTTATTTTTATTATTTTTTCATTGTCACTTTAAAAAAAAAAAATGTGATCACTTTTATTGCTGTCACAAGGAATGTAAACATCGCTTGTGACAGTAATAGGTGGTGACATGTACTCTTTATGGACCCCAAATCCCTCCTTTGCACTTCAAAGTATTTCGATCGTCAAAACTGCGATTCTGAATACTGTTATTTTTTTTTTTTAAATGGTGCCATTGGCAGCCATGTAAACCGGAAGTGACGTTATGACGTCACTTCTGTGTTTACAGAAAGAAGACTGGAATAAAGCCATTTCATGCAGCTGCATGCATCATCCCAGTATAACCTTAAGCCGAGGCCCCATATGTGTGTACGGTCGGCGGGAAGGGGATAGTTTATTACTTATGGGGAAGATGTGGAATTGGATAAGTTAAATTATTGTTTATAGTTCTTTTTTTTTGTCTTTTCTTGTAACTAGTTGTTTTGCGATTGTCTACTACTGAATTATTACTTTTTTTTTGTATTTTTTTTTTTTTTTTACATGTTCAAAATAAACTAAAACTAACTAACTAACTAACTAACTTTTTGTGTTTAAAGTGGACCTACAGTCATTTTTTCAACTTTTCATCTATTAAATCTTCTGCCCTTGTTGTTTTAACTTCATAAAACATTTTTTTTCTGTAAATACCTTATACAGCCCACTTCATGTTTCTTGTCTGGTTATTAGCCTAGGCTTATGACATTATGCACAGTTCTCTCTCTCATTCTTGTGAGAGTTTGCCAGGAAGGGAGGGGGGGTGAGTCATAAGAGGGCCAATGAAAGCTGCAGGGTTGCAGTGCTGGAGGTGTTTCTGTGTAAATCCAGAAAGTGAACAGGCAGCAGCTTCAGCTGCCCACAGTTAAAATGGCTGCAGCCAGACCTAGAGGAGGGAGATTTCTGCAGCATATTTGGTAAGTACAGAATTACAGTATATATGAAGTAATATGCAAAATGGTTGGAGTGAAGCTTCAGAATGGCAAAGATGTTTTTATTACAAATGATGTGAGCAGATTGTAGTTCCTCTTTAAGATTGTATGTTGTAACAATTTTAAGTGCTGTTAATACTACTGTTGCACTTTATATGATATTATTGCACATATATTATTATTTAATCAAAATTTTGCAGTTATGTACTGGCTCAGAATACTATCCTAACATTCAGATTGTATGTGCTGTCCTGAGGCGGATAACTTGAGGCTGTTGATCAGGTTGCCTTCAGGTTTTTATTCTGGTTTTATAGCATAATGCATATAATTATTTTTATAAATAATACATAACTATATTATGGTGTTTGTTATCTGTGCCTTGAGTTTGCTTTAACCCTCCTGGCAGTATTCCAGAGTGTGGCTCAGAGTTAAATTTCAGTACCATTGGCGGTAACCCCGATTGCATTGCAGAATCCTGGTACAGCATACTTACCTTGTCACCAGGATCCTGCGATGTCCCCCCGATGCGTCCTCCGCTGGATCTTCCGCCCGATGCTCTGTGTTCCGGGCTTCGTTCCTTGTGAGCGCCGCGACGCATGGGGGCGGAGCCCAGCGGCAAATTCAAAAAGTACAAAAAACATAACACATATGGTACACTGTAATCCTACAAATTGCATTACTGTATCAAATCACTTCACCTTTTATCCCTAGTGTTTTGTCCAGTGCCCTGCATGCACTTTTATATTATATATACCGTTCTTTCTGTCTGGAAACTTGAGATTATCCATGGCAACCAAAAAGTGTCCCTTTACGTCAAATGTGGTTTTAGACCAGCTAGAAAACAGCAATAGTAAATTAGAACACTTGCAGAATTGAGCGATAGTGAATCGTGGGGAAATTAATTTTATTATTATTATATTATTATTTTTTATAATTTTTTATAGTTGTTTATTATATTATAATTTATGATTTTGTGTTTCAAACTTTATCATACCCAGGATGTCTACTAGACTCTTGTTTGGACAGATTTAAGTGTGTTATTCCTAAGAATTACAGGCCTACAATATAAAATGCCAAATTTCTATGCAAAACAATGTACCGCATTGAGATTAAAAAATCTGACATAATCATACCGCCAGGGAGGTTAAGTATTGTAGCAATAAAATATTACATGGTATGCATAAAGACCTGGTACAAAATGGTGCAGGCACAAATAACACATTATTTGCAGGGCCATTTTCAACCTTCAATGGAGCAGCATGGGAGTTTTCCCACAGTTTTAGTGTGTATAGAAACAGAAAGTCATAATAATAAGGGACAGAGATTTAGCACTACGGTACAATTTAGAATACTGTCTAAAGTAGTACCAGACTCAATTATCCTGATCTGATGCAACAGAAGTATGGGCAGGGGGTAGGACACAGAAAGAAACCAGTGACCATGGATATGGCCAAGACAGATCCAGTGTGCATCACATCATTTTAAATTGCCTGTGAGAGAGACATTTGACCATATATACAAATGAAGTCATTGTTCAAAAAAAATTGTCAACCTTGGACAATTAGTATCCATGAAGATAATGATGTGAGAGGATAGCTGATTTTGTCCGATATGTAAGAAAATTATTTGCATATGTCCTAATCTGCCCAAGACCCGTCCCATCCACTGTGGCTTTCACACTGTCATTTTTTGATCTATTATGGGTGCTGAAATGAATGTGCTTCCATGATGCATGATTATGATGAAGACCAATTATATTATAGTGGAGGCCAATAAAACATGTCAATCAAGACAAGAGCTATTTCATTTAATAACTTTCAAAAAGTCAGATTCATGGATGCAAACAGGTTGATTTTACTCAGAGACCCCGAAGGTAATATCGTAAGTCTTGTTTCCCATTGCATTCCCATTTCCAGCCACCTGCTATAGCCATTCAGTTTGGTCTCACTTACCAGAAATTTCTGAAGAGAACTAGTCCAGCTTCAGTCATTCTGGTCCCAGGTGATGGCACAATACTTTAGTTGGAAGCAGAACATTTGATAAGGATAATTGAGGAGAGAGAAAGTTAAGGAGTAGCCCATACCTTTGGGCTACAGGCTTACAGGCTTAAACTTTGCTATAGCCTTGTCCTTAGACACTTCCCATGACTAACCCACGTGGCTCCCAGTCAAAACTATTTATACTCTAGCTGTCTACCCAAGGTGTCCCACTGCTGGCAGGGACAGGGCTGGCATTAACTATAAA
Organism: Aquarana catesbeiana; assembly: GCF_042186555.1. NCBI lineage: Eukaryota > Metazoa > Chordata > Amphibia > Anura > Ranidae > Aquarana > Aquarana catesbeiana. The sequence goes on along the minus strand of NC_133326.1, from coordinate 479,160,715 downwards.
TGACCCTTCCACCGCCTGATATATTGCATATGGGACTTCTAGGGGATCCTATGGCACCTGCACTGCTTGTTAATCCAAGTGATCCTATAGTGTCATCTTGAGCCCAGAAAGGAGAACTACACAGGGCATATCCATGCCCCTAACCACCTCAATACTGGGCACTTTCACCCCCTTCCTGCCCAAGCCATTTTTCAGCTTTCAGCACTGTCGCACTTTGAATGACAATTGCGTGGTCATGCAACGCCATACCCAAACAAAGTTTTTATCATTTTTTCCCCACAAATAGAGCTTTCTTTTGGTGGTATTTGATCACCTCTGTGGTTTTTATTTGTTGTGCTATAAGCAAAAGAAGAGGGACAAGTTTGAAAAAACACAATATTTTTTACTTTTTGCTATAATAAATATCCAATTTTTTTTTTTTATCATATTTTTTCCTCAGTTTAGGCCAATATGTAGTCTTCTGCATATTTTTGGTAAAAAAAATCGCAATAAGCGTATATTGATTGGTTTGTGCAAAAGTTATAGCGTCTACAAAATAGGGGATAGTTTTATAGCATTTTAATTTTTTTTTACTAGTAATGGCGGCGATCTGCGATTTTTATGGTGACTGCAATATTGCGGCGGACATATCGGACACTTTTGACACATTTTTGGGACCATTCACATTTATACAGTGATCCATGCTATGAAAAAGCATTGATTACTGTATAAATGTGACTGGCTGGGAAGAGGTTAACACTAGGGGGTGACCGAGGGGTTAAATGTGTGTCCTGGAAGTGAATCTAATTGTGGGGGGAGGGGACTGACTGGTGGAGGTGACCGATCAGTGTCCCTATGTACAAGGGACACACCATCGGTCTCCTCTCCTCTCTGACAGGACGTGGATCTGTGTGTTTACACACACAGATCCACGGTCCTGCTCAGTTACTGGGCAATCACGGGTGCCCCCTAGTGGCCCGGGAAGGCGATCATGTCATATGACGGCGGCCCAGAACAATAGCTGCCTCGTCCCGCCGTTATATGACAGTGTGACAGTGGGCGGGCGGCTAGTGGTTAACATACAGTGGGGACGGAAAGTATTCAGACCCCCCTAAATTTTTTACTCTTTGTTATATTGCAGCCATTTGCTAAAATCATTTAAGTTCATTTTTTTCCTCATTAATGTACACACAGCACCCCATATTGACAGAAAAACACAGAATTGTTGACATTTTTGCAGATTTATTAAAAAAGAAAAACTGAAATATCACACGGTCCTAAGTATTCAGACCCTTTGCTCAGTATTTAGTAGAAGCACCCTTTTGATCTAATACAGCCATGAGTCTTTTTGAGAAAGATGCAACAAGTTTTTCACACCTGGATTTGGGGATCCTCTGCCATTCCTCCTTGCAGATCCTCTCCAGTTCTGTCAGGTTGGATGGTAAACGTTGGTGGACAGCCATTTTTAGATCTCTCCAGAGATGCTCAATTGGGTTTAAGTCATTGCTCTGGCTGGGCCATTCAAGAACAGTCACGGAGTTGTTGTGAAGCCACTCCTTTGTTATTTTAGCTGTATGCATATGGTCATTCTTGTTGGAAGGTAAACTTTCGGAAAAAAATGAACTTAAATGATTTTAGCAAATGGCTGCAATATAACAAAGAGTGAAAAATGTAAGGGGGTCTGAATACTTTCCGTCCCCACTGTATATTATCTTTACACTTCCCCCTCTTCTCATCTTTTTTAAAATATTGCAGTGAGGCGTTCAATAGTCTACAGAGAAAGACGGAAAGTTAGCTAACTGGTAACAGTCAACATAGGCAGAAATCACAGTAAGGCTATGTTTCCACTAGTGCGTCCCCAAAGTCGCGCGATTTACACTGCGACTTTGCAATGCGATTTGTGGTGCGTTTTGTTGCGACTTTAAAAATGACTTTGTGCGACTTGGATGTTCTGCGATTTAGCCATAGTGATGTAATTCCTTATCCTGCTTACTTATTTCCCCTTCCTCTTTCGTTGTCACGTGTTGTATGTTTGTTATCAAACATGTTGGCTATGCAATATGTTGGGTCAGCAGTCATTTTGGCTGCTGTAGCAGCATTTATAGATGAAGAAGAGGAGGATAACCGGAGGAGGAGAAGGCATAGGTTTTGGATGCATCCCATCATCGCCCAAAGGGAAGTGAGAGGCCAGTTTGGGGTCCTTTACAACGACCTCCGTGCTCATGAAGACAAATTCTTCAACTACACATTGATGTCAATTAGAAAGTGAGAACATTTTTTTATGTCAACTTGTAAATGCTGCCAGATATATTTAGGAAAATGTGTATATGCCTGGTCAGTATGACTCTTTTTAGAATTTTTAGGTTTGAATAGCTAGAAGTGTTAACTATAATCTGATCAAATTGTTATAATAATGGAACTCGATTTGTAAATGTTTGATTTTTACATGGTCAATGTAAATAATAGCCATATTTTATCTCTTTACAGTTTTGATGAATTGTTGGCTTTGCTCTCTAGCCATCTAGAGCGACAAAACACAAGTTTCCGAAGGTGTATTCCAGCTGTAGAAAGACTCATTATAACATTGAGGTAACTTTTCATACCTACTTTTTCTTCTTCTTAAATTCTATGTGGCATTTGGATAGCCACATCATTCTTTCATCCTCTTTACATGAAGTAAAAAAATAAATACTAGCATGTAATTGTGCGTGAGATTGTTTTTACAATATTAACTTTGCCTCTACATCACCAGTGTCTTTCTCCTGCTCCTCTTCTTCCTTCACTTCCTCAGGCACCTCCTTACTAGCTCATTTTTTTTTTAGTTTATTGAAGTAGCTTAGTGTAAATATGTATCATTATAATAAACTGTATGTACTTTTCCATTTTAGGTACCTGGCAACTGGACATTCCTTTGCAAGTTTGCATTATGAGTTTTTGGTTGGCAAAACTACTGTCAGCAATATTGTCCACGATACCTGCAGAGACATCTGGAATGTCCTTAGGGATTTGGTCCTGAAGAAGCCCACTTGCGAAGATTGGTGCAAGATCGCTGAAGTTTTCTGGGATCGTTGCAATTTCCCGAATTGTCTCGGGGCAATTGACGGAAAACATATGAGGGTAGTGATGCCCATCAGCAGTGGAACCAAATACTTTAACTATAAAAAATATTTTTCTTTTGTATTACTAGCAGTGTCTGATGCCAGTTATTGTTTTACCTATATAGACATAGGATCATATGGCAGCAGCTCAGACTCCAGTATTTTCCAAAGATCATCGTTTGGAAGAATGTTGCGTGAAAATGGTCTGGACCTGCCACAGGACTGTCTGTTGCCAGGAACAAATGGGCCGCCAATGCCATTTGTGTATGTTGGGGATGAGGCCTTTGCTCTCAGTGAGCATCTATTAAGGCCTTATTCCAATAGGTATCTGAGTGAAGAGAAGCGAATCTTCAATTACCGGTTAACGAGGGCTAGACGAGTGGTAGAATGTTCATTTGGCATTTTAGCCAACAAGTGGCGTTTGCTACATACACTGATTAATTTAAAACTTGAGAATGCAATATCTGCAGTAAAAGCAGCATGTGTGCTTCATAATTTTGTTAGAATTCGTGATGGCTATCTTTTTGAAGAATCCCTCATGCACGAACTGGAAGGTGCACAATGGAGTGCCAGTAGGGGCACCACCAATGGTGCCACTGTGCGTGAGGGATTCTCGTCTTATTTTATGTCTGCTGCTGGTTCTGTCCCCTGGCAGCAGGATGCCATTGCATAATGTAATTCGTGCATTTTATTGTAATATTATTTAAATGTCTGTTATGTTTCATTGCATCCAAATGCAGAATAACAGGTCTTGAACACAAATTCGAAAAAAGGATAAGCAGAAAATGCATGAAAATGTAACCAGAATAATATTTATTTTCCAGAATTGAATATTTTATTTTCCAGAATTTTGTGCAAGAATGCACCAAAAATGTTTTTTTTTTGGTTTTGGTGAACTACAACATTTTTTTACTTTTTAACAAGCACAACAAATATTAAAATAATAAAATATTTCACTTTCAAAAACACAAAAATAAAAGTCATAAAAAAAATAAAATATATAATCTGAATCTTTTTTACAAGACAAATCTTTTTGCAAGAAGGCAAAAATAAAGAAATAAGTTCCATGAACTCAAAAATTCTACAGTTGTTGTTTTGGCCTCCACAACCAACCAAAAAATATAGAACAAGTCTTAAACCCACAGAAAAAATAATAGAAAATTACAATTGCTCGTATGTTTTGTTTTCAGTGGTCCCGGAAACGGAACTATTGGTTGGTCCAGGGGAATCCACTGATGGACCAGGGTAATATTTCCTTTCCAGAAAACGCGGAACCTGACTGGGTGTAGGCTGCCTAAGTTGGTGAGTGGTTGGGGGGCCAAGGGTAGAGGTAGTGGGGGCAGGAATTGGATGCAACATGCGTGGCCTTGAGGGATTCAGCATATTACCATACTGGTCACAGTATGGACGGTTTATTGGTGGAGCATACTGTGTACTTGGAAAGTGAGTGTATTGTTGATAAGGGGGATATTGGGGAAGGGGGGGTTGCATATATGCTGAGGATGTTGTTGGCCCCTCACCCACAAATGATTGAGCAGTTGACATCAAAGCCATCCTGAGTGTATATTTTTTCTCAGGGGTACCTGTTTACATATGCCTAAAATTACAGTGAGAAATGCTGTGTCTTCACACTGGTTTTCAGCCATTTTAGTGGACATCTGACTAACTACATCTAAATTTTTTTCCATGGGTTTCACAGGCCAGGCACTTCCCCTTGAAGATCTTCACAAAGGCCTAGAGACATTGCTAGGCCCTGGTTCTGCATCCTCCTCATTCATTGAGTTTGATGTTGACCTTGATTCATCTACGAATAGTTCCTTGTCAACATTGTCTTGGAATTGTTCTTGCTCCTCCTCCGCAGCAGCTTCCTCTGACTCATCCTCTGCTGCCAAACCCTGTGTGCTGTCTTCCCAGCTTGCTTGGGTTCTGAAATACAAATCACATATTTTTAAAGTAAGCATTACAATTTGATATGTACAATTGGTAACATATGCCTGCTAATAACTTACTATCGCATTTCCAACACTGGTTTTAAAAAATCAAGATCCCCGGCATGGGCATATGGGGCTAATCTTTTTGAGCCGGAACCACTCCTTCCTTCTTTTAATTTTCGTAAGTACCGGTTGTAGCAGTCTTTGAGACTTCTCCATCGAGTTTGTAACAAGTGCACTACAAAATATAAAGCAAATAATACATTAAAACAAAAAACTTTATTAACTGCCTATAGGTCATTCATTTGCTAGGCTGCATAATTGATATGGATGGTGTTAAAACAACCGCTAAATATATTAACCATGACACCTACATAATTTGACATGTGCTGGAGGATGTTGACAGAGCCATCTTTAATATCATTTAATATTATTAGGACCGTGGTCAATATTATTTGTTGTCCCACACACAGATTTACTTTCCTGCAGCCACAGGTTACACGAAAGTAACTATATAAATTCCACCATCAACACAGATAGTGTTGACAAGGGATTCCCTCCTTCCAAACCATTGTGATCTCCTGGCAGGAGAAGCGGTCCCCACCAAGGAAACACAGTGCACATTGTTAACACACACCCATTGGTTGCAGAATATTTAAATAGGTGCAAAGCGCAAATTGCTAAGCAGCATATATCAACCACTTACTTTTTGAAGAACCTTCTGTGGCTGATAAAGAGTCCCAGGTCTCAATATATATGCGAGCCACTTCCAACCATGCTCTCTCCTTCTTTGCATGATCTTTGTAACCTGGATCTCTGAGGTCATATATTGCCGGACGTTGTCTGACAAGCCTAATAATTTCCTCATTGTCATGCACTTGTCGCTTGTTTTTTCTAGCCCTAGGCATGCTTCCTGCTGTCTTCCACACTCACAGACATCAATATAGGAAGTGATGTATTTGGGAGGAGCAGAGATCATGTGCTTCCGTAGACTTCCGTGGAAGTCGCAACAAAGTTGCGGTGTCAGACATGTACATACGACTGCATTGCGACTTAATACCTTTCTATGGAGAACAAGTCGCACCGAAGACGGAACAAAGTAGTGCAAGAACCTTTTTTGGAGTCGCTGCAACTTGAGTCACACCAATTAGAATGGGGACCATTGAAATACATGGGTTTTGACTTGTCATGCGACTTGACATGTGGCAAGTCGCAAAATAAGTCGCAGTAGTGGAAACAGAGCCTAAGTTAAGAATTCACATTATTTCTGGCAGGATCAACAGTCCTGTTTGCGATTATAAACAGATTTAAAAAATGCTTTCAGTGGTGTATTTGCAAGATCAAAAGGAGAAGTTCATTGTTAGGGTTTACATATACTTTAAATAGAGACAGAATTACCAATTCTGAAATAAATGAACTAATTAGCAATTGTTATTTACTAGATTTAATTATCTATTGGACCAGTGGCAGATTTTTTTTCTGCATGTGTCCAGTGAATATAATGTGACCTTCTCACAAACTATTGATGCCAAGAAGCTCGCTGTGAAGAGTGGGAGATAAGCAAATGGATAATCTGCTTCTTACGATGTCTTTTATAGCAATGTTGAGGCAGAATAATAGCTCTCCAAATAGCTAGATATATCTATTACAGAATACTTGCAGTATCAATGTCCAAACATCATACAAATAAACACAGCTGTAAACACAGTTAATGTAAGTAATTTTTCTCCTTATAAAATACATGCCTCAGACTGAATTTTCAGGATTGAGTTAGGGTTCATTTACAAGAGATGTGAATTAAAATCCATGCAGTAGCACACATTTCCATGTTATGTTGTAATATTATTATTATTTTGGAATTATATACAGTAGCGCAGAGCTTTACAATATAAAGGGAAAAAATACAGTTATGATACAATAAAACATAAAAGGGTTAGGAGGGGCCTGCTTATAAGAGCTTACAATCTAGTAGGGTGGAACAAGTGGTACAAAAGATAATAATTGTGAGGGATGAGCTGATGGAAGAATTAAAAATAAAGCTTTTAGGTGGAGGGGGGATAGCCTACTCTGAAGAGATGAAGATGAAGACAATGAAGATGAAAACCAGACTTCTGAATGTCTGTATATGTGCATGGCCCTATGTGCAATAATAAAATAATTGCTGCTGCTGCAGCATCCTTAACCTCTCCCAGACCCCCCACCATACATATACTGCAGAAGGGCGGTCCGGCTGCAAGAAATCACGTACCTGTACGTGATTTTGTGCACTCGGTGCAGGGGTGTGTGCGTGCCGCCGGAGCGCTGCTCCCGCTGTGGTTGGACACAGCGGGAGCCAATGAGCGGGTCCGGCGGCCACGATGGCAACTGCAACCCACTGATCACTCTGTATAAAGATGAATCAGCGATGTGAACAAAGCACACTTCTGATCTGTCAGGGAGCAGCCAAGCTGAAACCCGATCTCTCTTTTCCTCCAGTCTGTCCCTCCCCCACACAGTTAGAGAACACCTCCCAGGCACACATTTAACCCCTTTATTGCCCCTGTAGTGTCACTGGTCCCCAAAAGGTGTCACTTAGTGTCCAATTTGTCCGCCGCAATGTCCCAGTCCCGTTAAAAATCGCTGATCACCGCCATTACTAATAAAAACAATAAACAAATTAAAAGTCCCTACTTTTGCTCAAACCAATAAATATACACTTATTGGGAATTTTTTTATCAAAAATATGTAGCAGAATACGTATTGGACTAAACTGATGAAGAAATTAGATTTAAAAAAAAAAATGATTGGGAATGTTTTATAGCAAAATTGTCGGTAATTTTAGCGCAAAAAATAAAAACAGAGGTCATCAAATAACACCAAAAGAAAGATATATATTTGTGGGAAAAAAATGTATTAGGGTTCGACTTCGCATGACCGCGCAATTGTCAGTTAAAGCAACACAGTGCCGTATTGCAAAAAATGGCCTGGTCAGGAAGTGGGTATAACCTTTCAGAGCTGAAGTGGTTAAAGTGATTGTAAAGGTTTTTTTTTCTCTTAAAATAACAAACATGTTGTACTTACCTGCTTTGTGCAAGGGTTTTGCACAGAACAGCCCCAATCCTCCATTTCTTGGGTCCCCTGGTGGCCATCCTGGCTCCTCCTCCTCATCGAGTGCCCCCATGGAGAGCTGCATTCCATGGGGCACTCGTGTGGGCGTGCTTCAGAGTCTTAATGCTTTGCCCATTGACACAGACAGCAGGACTCAGCCCCCCCCCCAGCTCCCATGTCACTGGATTTAATTGACAGCAGCGGGAGCCAATGGCTCCTGCTGGTATCAATCAATCCAAGGAGGACCTGAGACAGTGGCTGGAGCTGCTGGGCTCGTGCTCATTGCTGGAACGATCGGGTTCAGGTAAGAAAAAGGGGGGCTCAGGGGGGCTGCTGCAACACAGAAGGTTTTTCACCTTAACGCATAGAATGCATTAAGGTGAAAAACCTTGTGACTTTACAACTCCTTTAAATGAGCTGCTGGATTTAATGGATCCTCCTTCTCTTTCTACCAGTCATCTGACCCACAACTTCACCAAACCACTCACTCACCCACCAGCAACAACTCAATGACAAATATCCACACCATCAATCTTTAGAAAAATGTACTGGCACAGTATTCAGAGAAGAGGGGGAGAGGGGCTGGGAAAACAAACAGCAAAAATCTCTCACAGTAATAATTTTTCTTCTTCTGCAAGCTAATGCAGATTTGAGTAGGCCAGACAGACGGTTACCTTGAATATTTCCTCTCACAAGCTAGTAATTGACCTTTTAGCCAAGACTGTCAACCAGTCATACTGGACCCTGATGCAGAAACTAGCAATGAACTGAGCAGTACTCTTATGAAGATGTATCCCTTTAGTTGACACCTTCCTGCAGTTCCCTAGCCTAAGTAAACTTTCAGTCCTTGCGCATTGTCTCTGGGACTGTGTCCTCCAAGAAAAGAACCTCTGGATATTTCTCACCCTCACCATGCAGCAGATCTGAGAGCCAGTGACTAGATCCCTCACACACTTCCTCTCCAGGAAAAACTTGAGGAGGGATGACCCTTCTAGAAGGTTTTCCAAAATATTTATCCCCTTCCCCAGCCCAGATCACTGGCTTACAACACTTAGTGATGGGCCAGGGGAAAATAAATATTCGTATCCCACAACATTGTATCTTCTCACTCTACCCACTATACTGTGCTTAGAGGAAACCCATCAAACACAGAAATCAATAACAATAACAGTCAGAGCTTAGATTGGCTCCAGCTTAGCTGCAAACACAACATTTGGACCTGGAACACTCATGGTCCCTGCACTGTCTTTACTTAAAGATTTATTTATTCACCACTGCCATTTTTCTCCATGGATCTCCTGGATTATTTGGTAGAGTTTAAAGCAGGATCAGGAACAAAAATATTTTACCAAGCCCAGGCAGTGAAATTTGTAAGTTATGATCAAATGTAGTAGAAAACATTATTAATAAGGATAAAGCATGGTAAAAATGGCAGAATCGGGGGACATTGTTTTTTTGTTTTTTTTTTTTATAAAGAATTGTCAAATACTGCCTCCTGTCTTTATTTATTTTTGACACTTTTTTGGTAAATAGGTAGAGGTACAATGTAACCCATACTCATTCACAAGGGAGAGGGTGGGATTATGATAAGCCCCCCTGCCCCAAAGAACCCCCCCCATGTTGAGGGCATGTGACCTGGTATGGTTCAGGAGGGAGGGGGTGCTTGCTCATCCCCTCCTTTCCTGCCCAGCTGGGCTACATGCTCAGATAAGGGTCTGGTATGGATATTGTGGGGATCCAATTCTATTTTAAATTTTGACATGGGGTTCCTCTTAAAACCCATACCAGACCCGAAGGGCCTGGTATGGACTGGGGGAGGAGGGAACCCTCACCCCGTTTTCTTAACATTGTTGTATTGCCAGCAATGGTATTGTATTGCCAGCAATTTAAATGTAATTTTTTTTACTTTATAAATGTCAGTTTTGCTGCAGCAAGTTATATACACAGTACAGATGTGCCACTTTACAGGGAGAATAAGGGTACCCCCCAAGCACTATATTTAAAGGAATTTTTTATTTTTATTGTTTCACTTTGAGCATCATTAAAATCACTGCTCCTGTAAAATCTTTTTTTTTTTTTATTTGCATTGATACATGTCCCCCAGGGCAGGACCCCATACCCTTTCTATGACAAATAACTTGCATATAAGGCCTTCAAAATGGGTACTTCAAATTCAGGTCAACTAGACTTCAATGGGGTTCAGGTCCAAACTTTTGCAATATTTGAGAGTTCTGGCATAAACTGAACCGGGGGGTGTTTGGCCCAACTCTAGTGTAGATTAAAATGTGCATTTTTCCTTTACTTATTATGCTGAATCTTAACATTTGCACTATATCTACTCTTTTATGCAGTGTTCTACTAGTGTAATGTTAAAATGGTATTAAACTCTGCAGAAAAATTGACTTTAATACTGCTTTAAAAAATTGTGCAGCGCATGGTTTGAAGAACTGGGAGGAGCATAAGCCCCCGCCCCTTTCCTCTCTTTGAGTTGTGTTTAGTACAACAACTGCGCAGCCACTTCACATTTTAAGGGGTCAGAGGGCTATATTAAGGAAGATATGGTTAAAATACATCAGAGCTGGATGAATGCTTGTTCACATCCATCCCAAATTTTTTTTAGAACTAAACACATTAAGTATTTAAGTCCAATTAAGAGCAGGTACCATGACATTTAAATAGAGGCCAATTTAGTGGTTACTGAGTTAAGGGACAGAGATAACTGCATAATTTTATCAAGTTATATGTTTATTTATTAGTATTTATTAGTTATTAGCAAATAATAATTAATTGATAAAGTTAATGTATTAAAACCCTTCAACAAAAACTCTTTTACAAAAACTAAAAAGAAATACATGGCTGTAGTTTAACCACTTAAGTCCCGGAAGATTTGGCTGCTCAATGACCAGGCCATTTTTTGTGATATGGCACTCTGTCGCTTTAACTGACAATTGCACGGTCTTGCGACGTTGTACCCAAACAAAATTAACAACCTTTTTCCCCCACAAATAGAGCTTTCTTTTGGTGGTATTTGATCATCTCTGCAGTTTTTATTTTTTGCGCTATAAACAAGAAAATGCCGACAATTTTGAAAAAAAAACACAATATTTTATACTTTTTGCTATAATAAATATCCGCAATTTTTTTTTAAATAAGCTGATTTTTTTCCTCAGTTTAGGTCAATATGTATTCTACATATTTTTGGTATTAAAAATCACGCCTGCCAGGCCCCCTAGTGGTCAAAAGGTGAACTGACACACAGCCACGATGGTTCACCCAGGGGAGCTAAGCTGCCGCAGTATAATTGCGGCGGCTGGTCAGGAACTGGTTAAATAACGCTAGTGTAATCATTTGTAATCTGTGTTTCAATGAACCCTAATCCTCTGCTTACCAGATATCAGGCTAGGAAGATCAATGTCAGTATTGCAAGCCAAACAGTCTTTTACATTACACGGCAGTATGTCTTTCCTGTGCCGCAAGTTTTAAAGGTTTATCATGACTGTTGGATCTCTGAAATAAAGCCTGTCCCCTATAGTGTGTGTCCATATACCACCAACAAAACACCATAAGCCCATGGTCCCCATGACCAGTACTGGTCATGTTAGAGCTTCACCTGTCAGAACCACATGAGATTTAATCATGACAGGAGGCTTGGGAGGCTGCTGCTCTAGGTGCACTTTATTTAAGTGATGTATTCATTATATAAATTCTATTTTTAATTTCAGAGGCTTTTATTTATATTTTCTCCAACTTTACATGCAGGCCAGGCTGTCCATTAATAGTGGCAGTTAAAGGTGTTGGATCACAATATTCACTTTTTATTAATATGTTAAGTCAGGAGCTAGCTGGAGTTGCACATCAATTTATTGCTTACTTAAATTTATTTGCAAAACATCCTGTTTAATTTGCATTATCCCTTCTCTTTTTTTTCTCATTAAAGTTTTTTGAAGAAAAAGAAAGGTTTACATATGAACTCGGGTTACAAATCCAATTGTAACTTGACATGTTATGTATGAACAAGGTAGTACAAATAACAGTTGACAACAACTTAGTGGATAAGGTCAGGTAGACTGCCATAGCCTAGTAGTAGTGTCTGAAGACCAAATCTCTACATCAAAATACAGTTAAATCAGTGAAATAATTACAATCCAAGGTTCTATGTATAGAGAAGGTGTTGAGCGTAAGGCAAGTGCCAAAATTAGGTAAGTAAAGGAGGGGGTAGAGAGAAAGTGATAGGGAGGGGACAGAGAGGGGTAAGGGGGGGGGGGGGGGTTAAGGGTATTCAGTGCACAATTTGCATGTTGTTGTTCAAGTACCAGAGTCGGCATGCAATCCAACGTGAGTTGATGTACTTTTGAAAGCTGAACTGGGACATATGAGAGGATGCCAAAGGTTCCCTAGTGAGCATATCTCTTTTTGTATGTGGATGATGGCACTCTAATATTTTTAATTACAAAAAAAAATAGAAGTACCTTTTTTCCTAATCAATACACAGCTGTCATATGACTCAGCTCTTTCCCAGTCCGTCTGCAGGGAAACAATGGCAGGAGGAGCTTCAAATCCTCTGCTACTGGTCACATGTTCAAAATAAAAAAATTAAGAAAACAGCATTTGGGATGCAAAGTAAAAATAAACAATGAATATCAACAAACCTAAATTGTCATGCACATACAGTATATATTGGAAATCAAATCTTTTTTTTTGGCAATAACATGGTATGGGCGGATTTCTGTCAGTCATATGCTGCGTACACACGATCGGAATTTCCGACAACAAATGTTCGATGTGAGCTTGTTGTCGGAAATTCCGACCGTGTGTGGGCTCCATCGGACATTTTTTGTCGGAATTTCCAACAACAAAAATTTGAGAGCTGGCTCTCAAATTTCCAACAACAAAATCCGTTGTCGGAAATTCTGATCATGTGTACACAATTCCGACGCACAAAATTCCACACATGCTCGGAATCAAGCAGAAGAGCCACACTGGCTATTGAACTTCATTTTTCTCGGCTCGTCGTACGTGTTGTACGTCACCGTGTTCTTGACGTTTGGAATTTCCGCCAACATTTGTGTGACGGTGAGGAGGAGGGAGGTAGTGGGCTTTCAATTACCACTGTGTATATGCTCAGTCATCTGTGACTATATAGTCTGGGCTGCTCAAATGTGATAGAGAGGAAATACTCAGGGTAGAAAATACACTAAAAACTGAACATGTTCATTGGCTGTCAACACTGCCCTGCAAACTTTCCAGCTGCAGTGGGAACATGAAGGGGCGGGGGAGATAGAGAACAGCAGGATCAAACAAGTTTGATCAAACAAGTTTGATCCTGAATACAGAATACAGAATCTCATAGCGACTGAGTATGAACAGCATGTAATACAGCATTTACTAATAGTTTTAAATGATGTGCGTTTAATGACACTTTAACGTGGAAGTAAAGGCCTTATCATAATTTATACCTAAAGGTATATAGCTAATAAGGCTTACCTGTAGGTACAGTAATTATCCTTTAGGAGACATTTACTTTAGCAGCGCCAGAGATGTGGCCGGCGCATGTGCACTTTCAATGGAGGGAATACTGTCCATAGAGAAAGCCGTGCCACGGTCTTGACATGCGTATGGGAGTGACATCATCGCACCTTGCCCAGTCACACGGTCACAGCCCGCAAATCCAGAAGAAAGACCAAGTGAAGATGGAAGCCCCGGGGGAGCCGTGACAGTGCTCCGTTGGAGGGATTTGTTTTCAGGTAAGTTTTTCATGATGTGCTAGTACTGTATGTGATGCATATCAGCACATTATGCTCTTAACTTGCAGAGAGAAGATTTTTTCATTTTCTTTGTTGCAGTTTACTACTGCTTTAAAATATATTTAAAACTACAAGCAATTTTTGGTTTTGAGCATAGTTTTAAAAAAAATACAAATCGTACCATCCTAATTTGGACACATTGTGAAAAAAAATATATGTGTCTGTGTGTATTTATATATATATCCACAGAAATCATTTGCCAGGGAATGTATTATATACTAAAGTGTTTTAAAAATGAATCTTCTTATCTTTAGATATTTTTATCAAGTGTATTCAACTTCAAACGGAGAAAAGAAACAAACAAGGTTGTGTGAGGACGCATACACTCCAATGTATACATTAGGCCCATTTATTTGTCTCTGGGCTAATCTATTTCAAAGTACAAACACATTAAAGAAGAACTGTGGTCTAATTAAACAGCAAAGTATGGTTTTAAAATGATGAGCTTTTGTAATTATTATTGTCATAAATTAACACTGACAGGCTGATAGACAAGCTTTCCACTGAAGTGAATGGAAGCTACATCATGTGGAGCCTAAGTAGAATTTTAGGAAGAGACGATACGGTTGTACAGTGAAATTCTCAGGGGAGCTGGGCTGTACATAAATAGGAACATACTAAAACATTTAACGTGAAAATGGCTTAATGTAGCTTAACGTGTAATAAAGTGCCTAAACCTCAATCAATTGCCCTGAAACTTTGCACAGCCTAATGCCACATACACACGGTCGGAATTTCCAACAACAAATGTTCGATGTGAGCTTATTGTCGGAAAATCCGACCGTGTGTATGCTCCATCGGACAGTTTCTGTCGGAATTTCCGACAACAAATGTTTGAGAGCTCGTTCTCAAATTTTCCGACAACAAAACTTGTCCGAAATTCAGAGCGTGTTTACACAATTCTGACGCACAAAATTCCACTAATGCTCGGAATCAAGCAGAAAAGCCACACTGGCTATTGACCTTCATTTTTCTCGGCTCATCGTATGTGTTGTACGTCGCCGCGTTCTTGATGTTCGGAATTTCTGACAACATTTATGTGACCGTGTGTATGCAAGACAAGCTTGAGCCAACATCCGTCGGAAAAAAAATCCACAGTTCTTAACTTTCCAAACCTATCCTAGAAGTTTTATGCATTTCGATGTTCCACAAGGCAAACTAGGGATTCTGTTGTGGAACGGCAGCTTACTGCTTACTCTTCTGCGGGAATCGCTGTATATGTACTGGGGCTCCTTTAAGAGCCATAGCAGGCTGTCAAATCCCTGTTCTGACAAGCGAGGAGAGACAGATTGTCTGTTCCTACTATGTAGGAACAGCGATCTGGCTCCTCCTCTAGTCAGTCCTATTCTCTCACAGTTAGAAACACACCTAGGGAACACATTTAACCCCTTGCTTGCCCCCTAGTGTTAACCCCTTCCTTGCCAGTGACATTTACACAGTAATCAGTGCATTTTTATAGCACTGATAGCTGTCCAAATGTCTATGGTCCCAAAAAAGTGTCAAAAGTGTCCGATCTGTCCGCCACAATGTTGCAGTCCTGCTAAAAATTGCAGATCGCCGCCATTACTAGTAAAAAATAAATACATAATAAAAATTCCATAAAAAAGCAATAAATCTATTCCCTATTTTGTAGATGCTATTACTCTTGTGCAAACCAAATAATATATACTTATTGCGATTTTTACCAAAAATATGTAGAAGAATATATATATTGGCCTAAACTGATGAAGAAATATTTTTTTTTATTTTTTTGGATATTTATTATTGCAAAAAGTAAAAAATATTGTTATTTTTTTCGAAATTGTCTCTATTTTTTTGTTTATAGCCCAAAAAATAAAAACTGCAGCGATGAGCAAATACCACCAAAAGAAGGGAAAAAAAGGATGTTAATTTTGTTTGGGTACAATGCTGCATGACCGTGCAATTGTCAGTTAAAGCGACTCCGTGCCGTATCGCAAAAAATGGCCTGGTCATTAAGGGGGCAAATCCTTGCGGGGCTGAAGTGGTTAATCAATAGCCTTGAAATTTTGCACAACCAAAGTTTTTATCTTCCCAACCCCATCCTGAAATGAGTGACATTTAGCTTAAAGGATATGTAAAGGTTCATTTATTTTTTTTAAACAAACATGTCATACTTACCTCTTTTGTGCAGTTGGCTTTACCCAGAGTGGCCCCGATCCTCCTCTTCTGGGGCCCCTCAGCGGCACTCCTGGCTCCTCCTCTTCTTGAGTGACCCGTTGGAGAGCCGCTCTCCCTTGGGGGAACTCGTGCGGGTGCGCTCCCGTGTCCTGCTGCTGCGTCCATTGACAAAGACAGCAGGACTCAGCCCCAGCTCCCGCATCATTGGATTTGATTGAAAGCAGTGAGAGCCAATGGCTGTGCTGCTATCAATCTATCCAATCAGGGCTTCAGACACCAGCTGGAGCTAGTGTACTCGTCCCCGTCGCTGGAAAGACTGGGTTCAGGTAAGGAAAAGGGGGGCTCTGGGGGGCTGCTGCATCACAGGAGGTTTTTCACCTTAATGCATAGAATGCATTAAGGTGAAAAACATTGAGGGTTTGCAACCCTTTTCATTTTTTTTGGAGCTTAATGTGGTTTAAATGTACACAAAAGAACTGTGCAAAGTTCTGTGCAAAGTTACAAGGCAATTGATTGAGATTTAGGCACATTATGGTACATTAAGCTCTTTTTACATTAAGTTGTTCACATTAAATGTTTTAGCATTGTAAAATGTATGTTAATGTAAATAACTTTTGGTGTGATTTACTAAATTAGCTGAAATTTTCAGAATATGTTGGCATAGATAGAGTCTTCTATCGTGTGAAGTTTGGGGGAAATTGGTTAACATTTAAGGTCTTTTTTGTACATTAAGCCACATTAAGCTCCCAAAAAAACAAGCTTAATGTCCCTAGTTTGCCTTGTGGAACATCGAAATGCATATAACTTCTAGGATAGGTTTGGAAAGTTAAAAACTTTGGCTGTGCAAAGTTTTAGGGCAATTGATTGAGGTCTAGGCACTTCATTACACATTAAGCTACATTAAGCCATTTTCACATTAAATGTTTTAGTATGTCCCCGTAAATATTGTGCTATGAACACGTTAAGGGAGAGGGCAGAAAAGGATAAATGCACTTTTAATTCACATATCTTTTAAAATGACTCTACCATGATATGAGTCGTACAGCTGGCTTACCTGAAAAATAGGAATGGGAATACTTACCTTTCCCACGTCCTGAACCACCAGAATGCCATAGCAATCCTCTTCTTAAGATTGTAGAGAAACCAACATTTCTGGAAGTGCGTATCTCCTGGTTTATCACTCAGTTTTCACTGGTTCCATCTGCTTATCTCCATATCAGTGCTGTATCCTGCTATGAGTGTAGGTTAGCTGGAAGAACTAATTATAGCGGCAGGGGGAACCAGGAGATAAACTCTCCCAAAGTAGTAGTTTTCCTGCAGTCTTCAGAAAAGTATTTCTACTGAATAGAGTAGCTTTTTCACATGTAAGGCATCAGGAAAGATAGTATTGAATTGATGGGATATTCCTATGTCAGAATTATTTCACAGAATGGTAAAAAATTGGCAGGCTCCAAAAAACTCTATTCTTTTACAAATGATAGTCTTACCAATATCTTCTATCACATGCTCTGTTGATAGGCAAGCTTTAACCACTTGCCGACCAGCCGCCGTGTAATACCCGCGAATCGTCGTAGCTGTGCGACGGCTCTTTAAAAAGCTTTACCAGCTCCATGGCGGGGGACACGATGTGCATGTTGGTGCAGCTGCAATGTCCACTGGCCTGTGTAAACACACACATCTCCATTCTGTCAGGAGAGGAGAGACAGATTGTGTGTTCCTACTAAGTAGGAACAGCGATCTGGCTCCTCCTCTAGTAAGTCACATCCCCATACAGTTAGAAACACATAGCAGGGAACACATTTAACTCCTTGATCGCCCCCTAGTGTTAACCCCTTCCCTACCAGTCACATTTACACAGTAATCAGTGCATTTTTATAGCACTGATTGCTGTATAAATGGCAATGGTCCCAAAAATGTGTCAAAAGTGTCCGATCTGTCTGCCACAATGTGGCAGTCTGACTAAAAATCGCAGATCGCCGCCATTACTAGCAAAAATAAAAATGACATTGTGAGTGAGTGAGCTGGGACCGGCCTCTCCCCCCTCTCTCCCTTCCTGCTCCCTCAAACCCCCCCCCCTGCAGATAAGAAGGTTTCTTTCAGCATCCTGTACTGTACCTGGTCTTATGTACTATGATGTGGGCTCACACTGGTGTGCTGCATGCAGTGTTGGTGATCTCATTGTCTTCCTGCATGTTACCCCCCCCCCCCCAGGTCCCATAGACTCCAATTAGTTTGCACATTTTTGCTGCATTTTCTGAAAGTGCACAAAAATGTCTGAATGCTGCAGCTTTGGTGCACTATAAAAAAAAAACAGCAGCAAAAACGCACAACCTAAAAGCAGCCTATGGGACTGCAGCTAAGGAAAATTGTATACATAAGCACTGTGGCCAAACCGCAGCACACCAGTGTGTGCCCAAAGGCTTGTACACACTTGCAGCAGGCACCGCCACTCCACTGAAAAGTGATCCATGCTCTGGTGTCTCTCTCTGTCAGTGGCGGCTGGTGCTCAACATTTTTTTTTGGGGGGGTGCAAACAAACTGAAAAATACTGAAAAAAAAACCCCATCAATTGCAGCCTCACTCTGCCATCAAATGCAGCCACTGTGCCATCAACTGCAGCCACTGTTCCCATCAATTGCAGCCACTGTGCCCATCAAATGCAGCCACTGTGCCCATCAATTGCAGCCTCACTGTGCCCATCAAATGCAAGAACTCTGTGCCTATCAAATGCAGCCACTGTGCCCATCAAATGCAGCCACTGTGCCCATCAATTGCAGCCAATTTGCCCATCAATTGCAGCCTCACTGTGCCCATCAAATGCAAGCACTGTGCCCATCAAATGCAGCCACTGTACCCATCAAATGCAGCCACTGTGCCCATCATATGCAGCCAATGTGACCCCCCGGTGGCATTTAACCAGCACCCCCCGCCCGCTCGCTGTCTGACTGGCACTTACCTCATCTTGGTGGCAGGCAGCGGGTGACAGCGGTGAGCTGTGGGACGGGCAGCGGGTCAGGCAGTGGCTCCTGTGTCCTCTCTGCTTCCTCCATGCTTTCCTCCCACTAGGCATCCAATAGGAGCGCCTGACCTTTCAGCCAATCAGGTGACGGGTATCAGACCCGTGCTTCCTGATTGGTGGAGAGACGGTTCAGTGTTAGAAACACACCTGGGTGGGCTCTGAGCGCAATGCTCTGCGCTCCGAGTGCACCCTATTTTGAAGCCTATTAGAGCCTATGGCTTCAATCAGGTGCTTAAAAAAAACACCCTCGCTGCTGTAACTCAGGCGCCCGGTGCCCTAAAAGGGACCGGACACCTGGATAGGGGGTGGCCGTGGCAGTCATGGATAGATTCATGCTGTGCATGAATCTATCCATTAAGCATATAGGGTGGTGGCCTGGACAAGGGGGGCATTTCCCCTAATGGACAGGACGCCCCTGCTCTCTGTGCAGGGAAATGTGGAGCGGGGTCTATCTTTCTGTGCAGGGAAATGTGGAGTGGGGTCTCTCTCTGTGCAGGGAAATGTGGACCGGGGTCTCTCTCTGTGCAAGGAAATGTGGAGCAGGGTCTCTCTCTGTGCAAGAAAATGTGGAGAGGGGTCTTTCTGTGCAGAGAAATGTTGAGCAGGGTCTCTTTCTCTGTCTGTGCAGGGAAATGCACAGCAGGGTCTCTTTCTCTGTCCGTGCAGGGGAATGTGGAGCGGGGTCTCTCTCTGTGCAGGGAAATGTGGAGTGGTGTCTCTCTCTGTGTGGCATAGCTTTACTTACAGAGTGACTCAGTCAGCCAAGACGCATTTGTTCCACTGCTGGCCTCTATCATTTGCACTGGTTGCTAGGATCGCCTGGCGTCTATCAACCAGTGAAGTCACAGTCCCGAGGAGGAAAGCAAGGCTGAGGCCCCAGCATTCAGAGCAGAGGAGGATCTTCCGCCTCCTCCACACCTATTACTGTTTGGCTCCACCAACCTCCTCCCTCCATCTTCTCCTGTGTGGCAGCACTAGTGAAGGACTACAGGTCCCACTGTCTCAGCTTAAACCCCTCAGAGCTGAGGATGTGTCACCCCCTCAACTAGTGAAGAACTTCAGGGCACAGCATGAACCTGTGGGATCTAAGGGGACACATCCTTAGATCTCAGGGGTTTATGCTGGGACTTGTAGTCCGTCATTGGGGGGGGTCACATTCTTAGATCTCAGGCATTAGTGCTTGGACTTGTAGTCCTTCACTGGTTGCAGAGGGGGGTCAGGTCCTCAGCTCTGAGGGATTCATACAGGGACTTGCTTGTACTTTAGTTCCTGGAGGCATGGTGGTACAAGTCCCCCACGGCCCTGGAGGGCCACATTGTCCTCCCTGCCCCCCCCTCCACCTTTGTGATCATGAAAAACCTTAGACTGTTTTCCCGATCCATCACTTTGCCACTACCGGTTCTATGGGCCACTTGACTGGACTTGCCCCCCAGGCCTAAGGCTGCCAGCCCTCCCCTGGCGGTGGGATGATGTGCACGTCAGCTCTACCATCCCCACAGCGGCTCCACTATCCTGGCCCAGCAGCTCCTTCTACAGCCAATGTGTGCAGATTGCCCACCCTCTGGACGTTGAAGCTGCTCTTTGGCAGCAGCCCCTCTGTCCACTCTTCCGTCCTGTGTATAATGTGAAAGATGATGTTACGCTGAATAAATAGAAACCTAACATGTCGCACTTTAACCACTTGTCACACTTTAACCACCGTCATTATACTGCTGCTCTTTGAAGTGGAATATCGTTGTTATGGCCATAACCCCGGTATCCACTTCTTCAGCGGGTGGTCCACTTTCAGATAAAAGTGGTCTCAGCGGCGGTTTCGTTGCAAGATCACTTTTATCGGTGGCGGGAGAGGGCCACCCCTCCTGCCGCGCTCCAGTGCCCTCCGCCGCTTACCGGAGCCTCCGTCAGCGGCAGAGGCAGTCAGGTCCTTTCCCCTGCTTGGCATGGCCCCCACTCTACTCCATGCCATTGCAGGGCGGAAGCGACGTCAAAACGTCACTTCCACCCTTAGCTCTTAAAGGGACATTTAAAAAAAAAAATTCAAATGTCATTTTTTTTATTTATTGCATTTTAGTGTAAATATGAGATCTGAGGTCTTTTTGACCCCAGATCTCATATTTAAGAGGTCCTGTCATGCGTTTTCTCTATTACAAGGGATGTTTACATCCCATGTAATAGGAATAAAAGTGACACATTTTTTTTTTAAAGAACAGTGTAAAAATAAAAAAACAAAAGGTAAAATAAATAAGAAAAAAAAAATTAAAGCACCCCGTCCCATCGAGCTTGCGTGCAGAAGCGAACGCCTACGTGAGTAGAGCCTGCATATGAAAAAGGTGTTCAAACCACACATGTGAGGTATCACCACGATCATTAGAGCAAGAGCAATAATTCTAGCCTTAGATCTCTTCTGTAACTTAAAACATGCAACCTGTAAATTTTTTTAAACGTTGCCTATGGAGATTTTTAAGGGTAAAAGTTTGTCGCCATTCCATGAGCGGGTGCAATTTTGAAGTGTGACATGTTGGGTATCAATTTACTCAGCGTAACATTATCTTTCACAATATAAAAAAAAATTGG
This sequence comes from Aquarana catesbeiana, assembly GCF_042186555.1. Lineage (NCBI taxonomy): Eukaryota > Metazoa > Chordata > Amphibia > Anura > Ranidae > Aquarana > Aquarana catesbeiana. The sequence goes on along the minus strand of NC_133326.1, from coordinate 479,139,084 downwards.
GCTAACTTTACTGCTGTCTTATTTTTTAATTCAAAAGGGTGTATTTTTTTCAAAAAAAAAGTGTGCTTGTAAGATCACTGCGCAAATACGGTGTGACAGAAAGTATTGCAATGACTGCCATTTTGTTCTCTAGGGTTTTAGAAAAAAAAATATATAATGTTTGGAGGTTCTAAGTAATTTTCTAGCATAAAAAAAATATTTTAACTTGTAAACAATAATTTTGAAAAACGGGCCCAGTCCATAAGTGGTTAAAATTGCGCACTTATGGAATGGCGCCAAACTTCAGTACTTATAAATCTCCATAGGAGATGCTTTAACATTTTTACAGCTTACATGTTTAGAGCTACAGAGGTCTAGTGCTAGAATTATTGCTCTTGCGCTAACAATCTCGGTGTATGTAACCTGTGTGTATCTGGCTCTGATACTAGCCAGTGCCTCACCAGCCACTGACCTCACCGCACATCCCTGATGTGTATGTACAAGGTATGTGAGCTCCTTGAGGGCAGGGATGAATGTGAATGCACAAAACTCTGTGTATATTGGTGAAGCACGACCCACGTTTGCAACACGTTTCCAAAACATGCAGCAAACACACACATTTCTGTGTGTTTTGTGGCACATTTAGAAAATGTGATGGTGTGAATGCAGCCTAAACATGGACAGTTTGTTCAAAGCACACTTCCTAAAGACACAGGGGTTCCATTTACCAAAACTGGAGAGTGCAAAATATGGTGCAGTTGTGAATTGTAGCCAATGAGCTTATAACTTCAGCTTGTTCAATTAAGCATTGACAATAAAATCTGGAAGCTGATTGTTTTTATGCAGACTTGCACCAGATATTGCCCTCTCCAGTTTTAGTAAATCAACCCCACCATGCAGACTCTTGATACATGTGCATGCAGCAGAGCCTGACTGGCTCACAATGCTGGCCTTCTCCCTCCCAATCTGTGTGTTGATATACAGAAGATTACAGGACAATCCCAGGTACTAACATTATTTATATTAAAAATATATATATTTATATTATTAATATAAAAAAATATATACTGCATATAATCATATATAATCATGTTTTTAATGAATAAATAATTGCACTGTTTTAAAAATGAATCTCTAGTTCAGCTTTAAGCTGTTCTTTCTTTTGCACAAATAAAATAACAGACGCTGTTTAGCTGCAAACAAAAGCTGAAAAAAAACACAATCGCTTTCTTTTGCTTTAGCTTCCTTGGCGTGGGGGACATCCAGTGGTCGCTTAGTGTAATCATGCTTCCCAAGGGTGCCTTCGCTTACAGGAGCCACACTAAACATTTTTGTTCTCCTTACAATCATACAAAGACAATAAAGTTTACATGTAAGATCATTTTTTTTCTTTATTGGATGATATTTGACAGTTGTTCATTTCTTACTGAGCATACCACAAATACAAAGAGAGATCAAGCTTGCAACATCCATCTGCTCTTTTCCTCGATCGGCGTTCATAAAAAAAACTACGGACAATTGGGATATGACCCAACAGCACTGAGCCCTGTTGACAGAGAATTCCCTATTCACTACAGCTCTCATCTCACCTCTTTAGACAGAGAGCGGAGCAGCTGAATATTGATGTACTGAGGACACAGAGCCAAAAAAACAGAGTTGTGGAATTTAGGCAATGCTGCAAAAAAAGGCTTTAGGAAAACTAAGCATTTTTAAGTGCGGCATCGAAGATCTGGGAGTCAGTCCAGCTCTGGATGAAACAAGCAGAAGGCTAGGAATCACAGGAGGTTTACTTTTGGCTCATGTAACAACAAAAATAGGCAGCAGATAAAAGAATAAAGATGTACATGGAACAATAGGCACATAGCACAAGCGAGCAAATGCGATGTTGTAGTGTTTTTCCGAGAGCAGATACCGTTTCTAATGTCTTTGCTCTTGCAGAACAGAGAAGCGTGGAAACTGTAGCAATAAACTATTCTTGAAAATGAGCTTTTAATTAAAATACGCTATAAAAATGCCCCCAATCTGACCGCAAATCAGCCAGCCAGCAGTATCTATTGTTTCATGCTTCTTTTGTGTATTTGATCCTTTATGCTGTGCAAAGCAAACATGTTATGTATATAGGCCGGGAAGTGCTTGTGTTCTTCATAAAAAGATAGTCTTTTTTTGTTTGTTTTTTGGAGTATCAGTGACTCAACTATACAATACTTTTGTAGCTAATTAGTCTTTTATTCTGTTTCAAGCAAGTCAAATATGTTGCAGATATATGGATTAAAAAAAAAAAACTGGTAACTTTTTATATTTTTTTTGTGCATGTTCTTCTACTGATAAGTGCTTTGTGTTAGTGTGTGTGGTGTAAGATAAGAAAAGAGAAACTTTTGGAAATATACTGTAACATGCACTGAAGTGCCTCTTTATTATTTATATCTGTTTGTTAGCTCAAGCCAAATAGGGAGTCCTGTAACTTAAATTATAAAAGTACATTTTAATGCTCTTTTAATGCTCTCTCCAAATTTCCAAATTAATTTTATTTGCAGCTGTGATCCAGCTTCCTGTTAGAAGGTGTCTATGTTTGTTCTCCATGGTCCCATTGTATATAGAATCCTAGCCAACCTCTCTTGCTAGCTCCCAAGATGGTTACATGACCACAACTACTGTGCACTGCTCGTTCCAGAAGAAGGAAGTTGGGGGTAAAAGGAGAGGCTTATGAGCTCACAGAGGATGTTACAATGAGGCAGACAAACACAGTAACAAAGAATTTTTATAAAAATACTTTACAAGGTCATTAACCACTTCACATCCCGTCCATTATCATATGACATACGCAGCAGGGATCTCCCATCCTGGGCAGGCATCATATGACGTCCTGGGCTTCCCGGTCATCTAGGGGGCGCACGCGTGCCGCCGCGTCACTCGGGAGCCGATGCGCATGCCTGGCGGCCACGATGTCCATTGGGCACCCGCGATTGCCTGATAACAGAGCAGGACTGTGGATCTGTGTGTGTAAACACACAGATCCACGTCCTGTCAGGTGAGAGTAGACTGATCATGTGTTCCCAGTACAGAGGAACACCGATCGGTCTCCTCCCCTTGTGAGTCCCCTCCCCCTACAGTTAGAATCACTCCCTAGGTAACACACATAACCCCATGATCGCCCCCTAGTATTAACCCCTTCCCTGCCAGTAACATTCATACAGTAATCAGTGCATTTTTATAGCACTGGTCACTGTATAAATGTGAATGGTCCCAAAATGGTGTCAAAACTGTCCGATATGTCCACTGCAATGTCACAGTCATGATAAAAATCGCAGATCGAGGCCATTACTAAAAAAATAATAATAAAAATGCTATAAAAACTATCCCCTATTTTGTAGACACTAAAACTTTTGCACAATCCAATCAATATATGCTTATTGCAATTTTTTTTACCAAAATTATGTAGAAGAATACATATCGGCCTAAACTGAGGAAATTTTTTTTTTTTTTTTTTTAAATTGGGATATTTATTATAGCAACAAGTAAAAAATATTTGGGGTTATTTACTAATGGCAAATCCACTTTGCATTACAAATGCACTGCAAGTGCACTTGAAAGTGCACTTGCAGTGCACTTGGAGGTACAGTCCCTGTAGATCCGAGGGGGACATTCAAGTAAAATAAAAAACAGCATTTTAGCTTGCACATGATTGGATGATAAAATCAGCAGAGCTTCTCCTCATTTCAAATCTTCCCCTCAGATCTACAGCGACTGCACTTCCAAGTGCACTTTTAGTGCAAAGTGGATTTGCCTTTCGTAAATAACCCCCATTGTGTTTTTTTTTCAAACTTGTCACTCTTCTTTTGTTTATAGCGCAAAAAATAAAAAACGCAGTGATGATCAAATACCACAAAAGCTCTATTTGTGTGGAAAAAATGATAAAAATTTCATTTGGGTACAGTATTGCATGACCGCGCAATTGTCATTCAAAGTGCGACTGCGCTGAAAACTGAAAATTGGCCTGGGCAGAAAGGGGGTGAAAATGCTCTGTATTGAAGTGGTTAAGTAGTAGATGTGTATATATTATTTTTGGAGAATTAGGAAATAGTTTAGTTCCCCTTTAACTTCTCTTATTCGCTCTTTTTTAGTCTGTTAAATGTACTTTACTATTGAAAGCATTTTGTTATATCTTTTTAATAAGTTCAAAAATACCTATTGATTCTCCCAGAATCTCAGTGCTGTCCTGTAACCTGTGCAGTTTTATCTCAACAGTTATTATCAGTTTTGCCAAGCTCGCTTTTTTTTAGAATACAAAATACCTCCTTCCTATATTATTGAGGTGAGGAAAGGTGCTCTACAGTCCTATCAAGTTTTATTTTCTGGGGCGATAATGTTTCTTTTCAATAGACACAATGCGGTAAGTAAGCATTTGTAGACAGGTGCCTACTTTATACTGTATTGTTGTATTACAATGTTGTGCACCGATAAATATTGGCCGATGCATGTAGGGAGCTAAAGTGTTACTAAACCCAGTAATATGAAAATAGTTCATCCACTCCCCCACAGTGCTCACAGCTTATAAATCTGCTTTTTACATTAAAATACTGCCACCAGATACCTTTTGGCTGATCTGTATAGCACGGTCAGTGATAAACTGTAAACCGCACAGTTTCTCCAGTTCTGAGAGTTCAGGAAGGAGGAGATTTCCACTTCAGCCTGTATACATGCCCACATGTGTGATGTCAATATCATGTGACCTGGCTAGCTCTGCTCAAGTAAGTGTTATCTCCAGCATAAAAGACAACTAACCATGTGCAGGTTGGCTACTCTGCCTGTGTTAGCTGGGTTTCCCCAGATAGACAGTGCAGGAGGGGAGGATCTATGCGTACAGGATAAAACAGCCTTTTTACACAATGCAGAGGATTAATTACTTAGGTTCCACAGTGAGTATAACAAGCATGCTATGCTGCATATACAGACAGATTTTAACCTCCCTGGCGGTATGATTATTTCGGATTTTAGGTGTTGAAAGCGGTACAATTATTTTGCATGGAAATTTGGCATTTTATATTGTAGGCCTGTAATTCTTAGCAATAACACACTTAAATCTGTCCACCAAGAGTCTAGTAGATATCCCGGGTATGATGAAGTGTGAAACACAAAATCATAAATTATAATATAATAAATAAATATAAATAATTAAAAAAAAATAATATAATAATAAGAAAATACATTTCCCCACGATTCACTATCGCTCAATTCTGCAAGTGTTCTAATTTACTATCGCTCTTTTCTAGCTGGTCTAAAGCCACTTTTGACGTAAAGGGACACTTTTTGGTTGCTATGGACAATCTCAAGTTTCCAGGCAGAAAGAACAGTATATATAATATAAAACTGCATGCAGGGCATTGGACAAAGCACTGGGGATAAAAGGGAAGTGAAATGATTTCATACAATACTGTAATCTGTAAGATTACAGTACTGTATGTGTCATGATTTTTACTTTTTTTTAATTTGCCACCAGGCTCCGCCCCCGTGCATCGCGATGCTCGCAGGGAACGGAGCCTGGCACAGAGAGGCTTTGGAGGAGAACAGAGCCCACAGACAGCGCGGGGGGACATCGCAGGATTCTGGGGACAAGGTAAGTATACCGCTCCAGGATCCTCGTAATGGTGCTGAAATTTAACCCCGAGTCACACTCGGAAATACCGCCAGGGAGGCTACTGTACTTTGTGATATGGTTTCCCCTGCATGTGTATCACTTCCCGGTTTTAGGTCATATACATGGAAGCCAGCCTCCTGGTGAGGAGTCTGGTGTGGGAGCTGCATAGTGAGGACTAGTTCACCATGTGTACCATGTGATCTGCTTCTCTGACCACATTCCCCTCCAATAGGACCTGGTCTTTGGGGCATCCACGTGTATGGACTTGTTGCAAGGACTTCTGTATGCTAAAGGTGTGGGCAGAACCACTAATCACATACATCACTTGCAAAACCATTGCACAGAGCAGGTAAGTATAACATATTTTTTATTTTTATACAAAAAAAAACAAGACCTTAGAATCACTTTAAGATCATTCAGAATTAATTGAAAGGCAAAGATGACCTCTTTCGGACCTGCATTTTACCTACTTGAATTGGGATTTCCATTCCCATAGGCTTGTATGGAATGCAAAACCTATTTGAAGAAAACATAAGCCTGTCAACACTGGCGCTAAAGTATTCAGACACCATAAATGGTAAGATTCCAATTTAAAAAGTAAGATGTGTGATCTAGATGACTGCCAGTGGAATAACTGCCGACCTCCTGGAATTTTTACATACTACAGTCTATAGAATTTACAGGGCATAATGCACACATGCACCAGTGAATATCCTCCCTTTTGATAACATCTAATGGTGACAGATGTCAAAGAAATATGATCAGAGCTGTTCAGTTATTACTAACTACTCTTCACAAATATGGTATGCATTAGGGCATCTATAAAACAAAATCATTTAAGTAATAAGTTTAAAGCCCAACTTTTGGCAAAAATAAAGTTTTGCCATGCAGTGGAGCTGTACCCACACTGCACATGTTAACTGCTCATTTTGTCTAAGGGAGAGAAGAAAGGAGATTTAGTTACCTGATCCTCAGACCCTCCCACCACAAGACCGGTCCGGAACCCCCTGCTCCAACGGTCTTGAATTGAGGACTGTCCACCCCTGGACCTTGGAGGAGTGCTGTTTTCTGTTGGAATGAAGGATCAGGGGAGTATAAGCTTTCTCCTGAGCCCTAGATAAAATGAGCAGTTGACCCATGCAGTGCAGGCACTTTAAAGTGAACACAATGAAATCTCTCCTGCGCTCAGGTGTCTAGTTCCTCAGTATGTGGTGTGACCAACTTCATACAGTGGTGTCTGCCGTCTTGCAGCCCTCTTCAGAATAATGGGTATTCACAAGCTAAAGAAAAAAAGAATAAAAAGGAAGGCGCACCAACCTAGTGCATTACCACTGGTAAAGCTTTATTAAAGCATAAAACAGCAAAGTGTATACTCACAAACGAGCATGGATCACAGGCATTGGCAATATGACAACCAACAAATCAGGACCTGACGTCAAGTAGATAAAGCAATGGCTGACGTGTTTTGGGGGAGAACCCCTTTCTTCAGAGCCTAAACGGGCAGGCCTTTTCTGACATGTTTTATTTACCTATTTCTATTGAGTACAAATAATAATAGGAAGAGGCATGGCCTTCTTCTACAAAAATACTGATTTGTACTTGTAAATGAAACGTGTCAGAAAAGGCCTGCCCGTTTAGGCTCTGAAGAAAGGGGTTCTCCCCCGAAACGCATCAGCCATTGCTTTATCTACTTGACGTCAGGTCCTAATTTGTTGGTTGTCATATTGCCAATGCCTGTGATCCATGCTCGTTTGTGAGTATACACTTTGCTGTTTTATGCTTTGATAAAGCTTTACCAGTGGTAATGCACTAGGTCGGTGTGCCTTTCTTTTTTTCTTTTTTTCTTTGGCACTTTAAAGTGAACCTTTTCATTGTTTAACCATTTAAATATTACTGATATCTTTGTAGTCTACTACAGTGCCTTGAAAAAGTATTCACACCCCTTGACATTTTCCACATTTTGTCATGTTACAACCAAAATTGTAAATGTATTTTATTGGTATTTTATTTGATAGACCAACACAAAGTGGCACATAACTGTGAAGTGGAAGGAAAATGATAAGCCGTTTTCACATTTTTTTTTACAAATAAATATCTGAAAAGAGTGGTGTGTATTTGTATTTAGTCCCCTTTATTCTGAGACTCCTAACTAAAATCTAGTGGAACAAATTGCCTTCAGAAGTCACCTAATTAGTAGATTGCACCTGTGTGTTATTTAATCTCAGAATAAATACAGTTGTTCTGTGAAGCCCACAGAGGTTTGTTAGAGAACCTTAGTGAACAGACAGCATCATGAAGGCCAAGGAACACACCAGACAGGTCAGGGATAAAGTTGTGGAGAACTTTAAAGCAGGGTTAGGTTATAAAAAAATATCCCAAACTTTGAACGTCTCAAAGAGCACTGTTCAATCCATCATCCAAAAATGGAAAGAATATGGCACAACTGCAAACCTACCAAGACATGGCCTTCCACCTAAACTGACAGGTCAGGCAAGGAAAGCATTAATCAGAGAAGCAGCCAAGAGGCCCATGGTAACTCTTGAGAAGCTGCAGAGATCCACAGCTCAGGTGGGAGAATCTGTCCACAGGACAACTATTAGTCGTGCACTCCACAAATCTGACCTTTATAGAAGAGTGGAAAGAAAAGAGAGTCTTTGTTAACACGTAAGCCATAAGAAGTCCCGTTTGCAGTTTGCGAGAAGCCATGTCGGGGACACAGCAAACATGCGTAAGAATGTGCTCTTGTCAGATGAGACCAAAATTGAATTGTTTGGACTAAAAGCAAAACGCTATGTGTGGCTGAAAACTAACACATTCACATCATCCTGAACACACCATCCCCACCATGAAATATGGTGGTGGCAGCATCATGTTGCAGGGATGCTTTTCTTCAGCAGAGAAAGGGAAGCTGGTCAGAGTTGATGGGAAGATGGATAAAGCCAAATACAGGGCAATCTTAGAAGAAAACCTGTAATGCCGCGTACACACGACCGGTTTTTCCGTCAAAATAAACTCTGAAGGTTTTTCCGACGGAGTTCCGACGGAATTCCGCTGAAACTGTCTTGCGTACACACAATCACACCAAAGTCCGACCGTCAGGAACGCGGTGACGTACAACATGTACGTCGGGACTAGAAAAAGGAAGTCCGATAGCCAGTAGCCAATAGCTTCCGTCTCTTACTTGCTTCAGAGCATGCGCTGTTTTTGGTCCGTCGGAACAGCATACAGACAATCGGTTTTCCTGATAGGAATTGGTTCCATCAGAAATATTTAGAACATGGGGGGCATGGCTTGCGCGCAACTGCAATGGACGCTTAAGCCAATAGCTCTGTCAGTGACTGGGGATTCAGCGACATAGCCAGAGAGATACAGCACCACCGGAGCCCATACGGAGCTCCGAACAACGGTTGGAACCTGCCCTCATGCTGTCCCGTAAACAAAAGGAAATCAGACAGCCAAAGAAGCTCACGGACTTCTTCACAATGCCGGCATCTGAAGGGGAGACGTGGCAAGATGGCGACGGCGGCGCAGCTGCTAAGGCCTCATCATCTTAAACTGACCTTCCAGACGAGCACAATGGAGACTGGGATGTCGACGTGAGACCATTATCATCCAGGGACTCACCATCACACAGCCCGCTCACCAACAGCCCTGCCAAAGTGAGGCTGGATCCTGTCACACAGACCTCAGGCGCAGTGAGTAGTAACCACCACACAGACGCTGCAGGCCTAAACACACAAACATCCATTGCAAGCTTTCCAACATCCGGACAGCCGGTGCTGGATTCAGTCATGAAAGATATGCTTTTATCTCTTCAATCATCCCTCATGGTCAATCTATCTACTCTCATACACAAGTTTACAGGAGAAATGCAAGGCATGGGGGAGAGGGTACAGCACATTGAACATAAAATGGATGAATGCTCCCTGACAGTGAATGACCTCATAGATGCATACAAAGATTAAGCTGATGACAACGATCGAATAAAAGCAAAACTCGCGGACCTTGAGGACCGCTCGAGGAGAAACAATGTCAAAACTAGGGGTGTTCCTGAAACTATTCTCCCTGCAGACTTGCACAAATATGCAGCAGACATGTTTGACAAATTGATCCCTGAGGTATCGCAGATTGAACGCATTGTTGATCGCATACATCGCATACCTAAACCAAAACATCTTGATGCGTCAGTACCTAGGGACATTCTGATGAAAATCCACTTTTTCCCTACCAAAGAAAAGCTTCTAGCAAAAGCTAGATCTGCACCTGATCTCCCAGCACCTTACCAGGGGATTCACCTTTATGCTGATCTCTCCCAGTACACCCTTAACATGAGAAGGCAAAAGAAAACCGTTACGAAAGCGCTTAATAACCACAAGATCTCCTACAAATGGCGTCATCCAGCCACCGTGGTGATCACCAAAAACGGAACAACACACACCGTAAACTGCGCACTGACCTTTCTATTATTTTGCCTAAATTGGCACCATTCCTTTTCTCTTTCATTTACCGTTTTCTTTTTTTTGTTATATTTCCGCCGCTTCATAACAATTACCTGATATACATCTTAGCTTTTAAAGTTCTCAGGCGGGACGTTACCTCAGCCTCATTATCTTCAATAACTTAAACAATAACTGTATTATATGTTTTGTTGCTCAAAGACAGTAAACGGGTGAAACACCGACCATCTCTTGATACCAGGATCTCCAACATCGGACAACCAACCCAGCTCAACCACAAGCAGACAGCTACCTGAACAGGGAATCGTAAGTCTTTACTACAGAACAAAACACCTGCATTACCACAAATATGGATATTAAAATATTATCTATTAATGCGAAAGGCTTGAACCATCCAGCCAAACGAGCATCTTTATGGAAAACAGCATTAACACACAACAGTCCAAGAAACGCACTTTGCCCAAGACAAAACCCCCTACTGCCAACACAAATTGTTTCCCCACATCTTTAAAGCATGCTACTCTAAGAAACAAAGGGGAGTTCTAATAGCTATTAGAGACACTGTTAACTTCCAGCTACAGAACTGTATCCTGGACCCAGAAGGAAGATACGTCATCCTATTGTGCACTATAGATAATACCATGTATACCACTGCATCTGTATATGCTCCTAATCAGAAACAAATGCCATTCCTCAAAACTACACTGAAAGGAATCAAAAGTGTGCAACAAGGTCACTTGCTGATCTGCGGAGACTTTAATTTAGTTCCAGATAATGACATGCACTCCTCCTCAGGCCCCAAAAGATTTCCATCCCCTCTGAACTCTTTTCTAAATACTAATGATTTGTATGATGTTTGGAGGTGCTGTCACACGGCTGAGAGGGATTACACGTTCTTTTCCCCGCGTTACAACACCCACTCTCGCATAGATCTGTTTCTTGCAGATAAGTGGCTACTTCAAAATATCCACACCTCCCGCATCCACACCATCACCTGGTCAGACCACGCGCCTATTAGTGTTCAAATAACTAACAAAAATTCCAAACCACAGTCCTATTTATGGAGGGTAAAAAACTTCCTCCTCCAAAATCAATCTAACGCTACCTTTTTATCCCAAAAATTAGAAGAGTTTTTCTCCACAAACGTGGGATCTGTGGCTGACCTGGCGATTCTGTGGAATGCTCACAAATCCTTTATAAGGGGCTTCTTCATACAATTGGGTTCCACCCTCAAAAAATGCAGAAAATACAAGAATTGACTGCATCTATTGCAAATGCAGATCAAAAAAACAAATCCCATACATCACTAGCATTACAATCCCAGATTTTTAAATTAAGACAAAAACTTAGAGCATTGCTACTCGAAAGCTTCGAAAAGACCCAACGTAAACTCAAAGCTAGATCTTATGTAACCAATAATAAGTCAGGGAAAGCTATGGCAAATAAAATTAATGGACACAGAATAAAATCTAGAATAACACATCTTTTTCATCCAAACACCCATGACAAACTTCTAAACCCTCAATCAATAGCAGATGTTTCAGTACTTACTATAGTGAACTTTACAATCTCAAAGCAGATGGTAACACCCACCAACCGGACCAAATACAGATCAAATCATTTCTTGACCACATCCAGCTTCCATCTTTAACACCTGATCACCTTATGAAACTAAATTCACCATTTACAGTAGAGGAAATTCAAAAAACTATTGAACAACTTCCAAACTCTAAATCTCCAGGCTCAGATGGCTTCACTGGAGAATATTTTAAATCCTTCCATTCCATCCTGGCCCCTCACCTACGTGACCTGTTCAACCATGCAGCATTATCCTCATATTTTCCAGAAGAAATGTTATCTGCCCTAGTAATAACCTTACCAAAGCCAGGGAAGGAGCCTACCTCTCCCCATAACTTTCGGCCCATATCTTTGTTAAATCTTGACCTCAAGATTTATGCCAAAATGTTAGCCAATAGACTCATGGACATTATGCCGTCACTCATACACAGGGATCAAACAGGATTCATTAAAGGAAGACAAACTTCTGATGCAACCAGAAGACTGATCAACATTATTTACCACACAAACTCAACAGGAATGCCTTCTCTGTTCCTATCTTTGGACGCGGAGAAGGTGTTCGATAGAGTCAACTGGAGTTATCTTTCCCTAACTCTACAAAAGTTTGGATTTCAGGGTAGAATCCTCCAGGCAATACTTGCCCTTTACACGAACCCATCAGCACGAGTATACACGTCCAACCTTCTATCCACTCCGTTCAACATTACAAACGGCACGAGGCAGGGCTGCCCACTTTCTCCTCTAATTTTCAACCTAATAATGGAACCTTTAGCTGAGCACATAAGATCCAATCCCAAAATAACTGACATTAACATTGGTCAACAAACACATAAAATTAGTCTATTTGCAGACAACGTAATTTTAATTCTAACACAACCATCCTCTTCCCTCACTGAAGTCCAAAAAACCCTAAACTGGTTTAGCAAAATATCCTACTACAACGTGAATGCAACAAAATCACAAATATTAGATCTCGGCATAGATGCGGTAACAAGAATCCTCCTACAAAACCAATTTCCTTACACATGGGCAGACTCCAGCATCACCTACTGAGGCATTCAACTCACAAGATCCACCAAAACTCTTTTCCAACATAATTATATTCCCATGCGGTCCAAAATTCAAGTTGATCTCCAAAAAACGGCCAAATTTGAATTTTCCTGGTGGGGTAAACTCGCAGCATTTAAAATGATGCAACTTCCACAAATACTTTATCTCTTCAGAATTCTCCCTATACCAATTCCAACCAGTTACTTTAAGTCCCTCCAATCCATGTTGTCAAGGTTTGTTTGGAACGGAAAAAGATCCAGGTGCTCCCATGCCAAACTGATCAAGCATAGAATGTCCGGTGGCGTAGGATACATAGATTTTCAGGACTACTATTCAGCCTCAGTATTGACCCAACTAAAGGAGTGGTTCCTGTCACCTCCGACCACACTATGGGGATCTATTGAGACAGAGTACAGCCCACATAACCCCATAAAACTATGGCTTTACAGTACTCAATTAGGAGCAAAAATACCGTCCCACTTCTCTCCTACAATGATAGCCTCAATTAAAATATGGACGAGATTACTTCAATATACCCAAAAACATAATCCAAATACAATTCTAGCAGTCCCTCTTCTAACACTACATCACCTAATAGCTCAGGTTTCCCTCACATCCTGGACTAAAAAAGGAATAACTCACCTCCATAACCTATATGACAATGACACTCTCAAATCCTTTCCTTCTATTCAAAAAGAGTTCCACCTACCTCAAAATAACTTGTGCAAATATCTGCAAATTAACCACTTCCCTACCCGCCTATAGTCAAATGACGTCCACAGATGGGATCTCCCATCCTGGGTGGACGTCATATGACTCGGCCGCCTAGGGGGCACGCGCACGCACGCATTGCTCGGGACCCGGTGCGTGTACCCAGCTGCCGCGATGTCCGGGCCGGACCGTGGATCTGTGTGTGTAAACACACAGATCCACGTCCTGTCAGTTCAGAGGAGAGCGATCTGTGTTCCCAGAACAGCGGAACACTGATCGGTCTCCTCCCCTTGTGCGTCCCCTCCCCCCACAATTAGAAGCATTCCCTAGGAAACACATTTAACCCCTCCCCGCCCCCTAGTGGTTAACCCCTTCACTGCCTGTCACATTTACACAGTAATCAATGCAATTTTATAGCATTGATCGCTGTATAAATGTGAATGGTCCCAAAAATGTGTCAAAAGTGTCCGATGTGTCCGCTATAATGTCGCAGTCGTGAAAAAAAATCGCTGATCGCCGCTATTACTAGTAAAAAAAAAAAATAAATAATTTTTTTTTAAAAAAGCCATAAATCTATCCCGTATTTTATAGACGCTATAACTTTTGCGCAAACCAATCAATATATGCTTATTGCCAAAAAAAAATTTTTTTACCAAAAATATGTAGAAGAATATGTATCGGCCGAAACTGAGGAAAAAATTTTTTTTTTTTTTTTTAATTGGGATATTTATTATAGCAAAAAGTAAAAAATATTGTGTTTTTTTCAAAATTGTCGCTCTTCTTTTGTTTATAGCGCAAAAAATAAAAACCGCAGAGGTGATCAAATACCACCAAAAGAAAGCTCTATTTGTGGGGAAAAAAAAGGATGTCAATTTTGTTTGGGTACAACGTCGCATGACCGCGCAATTGTCATTTAAAATGGGACAGCGCTGAAAACTAAAAATTGGTCCGGGAAGGAAGGGGGTGAAAATGCCCGGTATTGAACTGCCTCAAAAACCTAATAAACATTCATCAAACTATACCAACTCCAGCATGGACCTTCCTAACATCTAGCATACCACAAAAAAAAGGCATTACCCTTTTTTACAATATCTTCCAACAGAAGACCACTTTCACTAAATCTACCTCCCACTTACAATGGGAAACAGACTTACAACAAACATTCTCCCCACTACAGTGGCAGAGTGCATGCAGGGTCACCCAAAAAGCCACCAGATACTCCACATTGTGGGAATTAACTGTTAAGATAAATTTGAGGTGGCACATCACCCCTGCTAAAATCTCCAAGTTCAATCCAAATAGCAGTGATAGATGTTGGAGACAATGTGGATTACGCGGTGACCTACTGCATGTTCTCTGGCACTGCCCAAACATTCTCCAATATTGGTTGGGGATCTTTAGTATTATCTCTGACATCTCTCAATCCAAAATTACGCCGAACCCAGCATTGGCAATTCTATCTATAGACATCGAGAAATACCCTCCTAAACTTCGAAACACTATCACAAATATACTTCTAGCGGCAAGGCTAACAATAACTAGACACTGGAAAGACCACACATCTCCAACAATTGTTGAGGTAATAGACTTAACCAATCTACATTGCATATATGAACAGATGAGGACGTCCTACTCAGGACGAAATCAAACCTCCAACACTCAATGGTCTCCTTGGACCATTTGGTATCTGAACACTGGCTTACTCCCTCTCCCTTGAATATACCTATTAATACTCCTTGTAACATTGAACAAGCTGAGCCCTCTCCCGGACACGAAAGTTCCCGATGGGGTGTCCGAGGAAAGTGGACTCAACTCAAGACATATAGATCCTCCCTACCGCTGGTAGGAATTACAGGGTATTCAACATGATGTTATTTTCTTTTTTTTTTCCTTATAAAACCCTTCATTGTATATCTGATCCTGAAATAAATGTCTCCACTATTACTTTGTTCCTGTTAACCCAGAGACGAATACCTCACTATGTAATTGTTTTGACGATTATATTGTTACTGTCTTTTTTTTTGTTGAAAACAAATAAAAAACCATTGAAGAAAAAAAGAACTATTTAGAACATGTTCTATTTCTAGGTCTGTCAGAATTTTCCAAAAAAAAAGTCCGATGAGGCATATATACGATCGGAATATACGATGAAAAGCTTCCGTCTGACTTTTTCTGTCAGACATTCCGCTCGAGTGTACGCGGCATTAGAGTCTGCATAGACTTGAGACTGGGGTGGAGGTTCACCTTCCAGCAGGACAACGACCCTAAACATACAGCCAGAGCTACAATGGAATGGTTTAGATCAAAGCATATTCACGTGTTAGAAAGGCCCTTTCAAAGTCCAGACCTAAATCCAATTGAGAGTCTGTTTCAAGACTTGAAAATTGCTGTTCACAGACACTCTCGATCCAATCTGAAAAAGCTTGAGCTATTTTGCAAAGAACAATGGGCAAAAAGTTCACTCTCTAGATGTGCAAAGCTTGTAGAGACATCCCCCAAAATACCTGCAGCTATAATTGCAGCAAAAGGTGGCTCTACAAAGTATTAATTTAGGGGGGCTGCATACAAATGCATGCCACACTTTTCACATACGGTATTTATTTGTAAAAAAAATGGGAAACCACTTATTACTTTCCGTCCATTTCACAATTATGTGCCACTTTGTGTTGGTCTATCACATAAAATCCCAATAAAATTAATTTACATTTTTGGTTGTAACATGACAAAATGTGGAAAATGTCAAGGAGTATGAATACTTTTTCAAGGCACTGTTTATCAGCTGATTCAAGTTAATCTTTCTTTCTCCAAAATGCACAGCTTAAATGCAGTAAACACCATTGTCATTGTTATGCAGTCTCAATATCTTACCCCTACCCCTGTCTGCTGACATATCAGGACATATCAGGAGAACACTGATATAAACTGTCACAAGAAAGACACGGGGCTTGTCTCTAATAGCCTGAATGTTGTGCTGAGCAAAAGGAATGATGGTAGTATTTGTTCACTTACAATGCAGCATTAAATTGTTGTTTAGTTAAAGCAAATCTTTACCCAAAGGGGAAGTTCCACTTGTTTGCACTCCCCCATCCACTGCCACATTTGGGGGGAGGGGGGAGCGGGTACCTGGTTTTAGCAGATGTTCCGCTGTGATCTGAGCCAGAACTCTGGCTCCCTCTTCTTCCCCCACAGTCTTTTGGGACACATCACAGGTACCAGAAGGCTACAGGACCACAAGGCTGGCTTCACTTCCTAAGCTTCACTTCCTGTTTTCCTTACTTGAGATGCTCGCACCTGCACCCAAAGCTGATTGAAGAATCGGCTCGAGTGATGACATCACTGGATCCCCAGACAGGTAAGTGTCTTTATATTAAAAGGCAACAGCTACAGTATTTGTAGCTGCTGACTTTTAACTTTTTGAGGGGAGCCTGAAGCTCCTCTTTAAAGAGATTCTACAAACTAGGGATAAGCAGAGATATTTTTCCAAAATGTATTTTGCAGAGGTAGTACTTATTTTGTCGAGATTTTGCCTAATATTTCACTTAGACAAGTGACTACATAGATCAAATACTCTGGAAAAAAAAAAAGGACTGTTGAAAAACCAGGCCAACCCTTATGCTAACCTTAAGAGCTAATTCAGATGCATGGTCAGGGGCGGTAAAAGCAGGCAGTGGAACTGCAGTTTTACCGACCCCAACCACCTACCCAAAAAAGGGCATGCAGCCGCTTAGGTCTGTACACCTGCTGCGGCAAACAAAGCGGTGACATAAACGGGCTGATTTACTAAGGACAGTTGCCCTCTGCAAGTGCAGTTGCTCCAGAGCTTAGTAAATGAGGTAAGGCTTCACTTTGCAAAGAGTATCCAATCATATAAAAAAACCAGCATTTTTGCTTGCACATGATTGAATGATGGAAGTTATCTAAAGCCATCCAAAGCCCATTGCACCTAAAAAAAACCACACAAAACACCTTAATTCTGCTTTTCCCATTATGTTCAAAGTATTGCACTTTAATCCCAAACGTAGCTGGAATGTTTCAATTTTAGACACAATTTGGCAGAAAGGGGTACTCCTCTACTGTCAGATTACACTGTTCAGCAGCTGCTGTTCGGTAAAAGTGCTTCAACATTCCCATGTGGGAAAGGCCTTACATGGATCAAAATTCGTTTGTCCTCTGCTGAGTCATAAAGTGTTTTGATCCATATATGGACAGCTTTATTCAGATAAACATTGTGCTAACAACTTCCATTTACTGCTTGTACTGTCTAGTACACTCCATGCTCTAATGGACATTGTCAGATGCACCTCATCTTTTCTTCAGAACTACAAGTCTGCTTGGGGTTGTTTGTTTTAAGGGGTGTGGCCATTGACCACCTATGCCAGCATACAGTTGTACAGCAGTGGGGGGCTTGAGCTTTGCTGGTTGCAGAGCCATAGGTCTGACTCAGCAGAAGGTGTGACAGAGACCACTGCTTCTACACAGCAAATTAGGGTTTTGCTGACAGAGAACCGACTTCTCTACTCAAGAATAAAGCCTCGTACACACAATCGGATTTTCCAACGGGAATTGTGTGATGAAAGACTGTTGGCGGAAAATCCAACCGTTTGTACGCTCCATCGGACAATTGTTGTTGGATTTTCCGCGGACAAATGTTGGATGGCAGGCTTATAAATTTTCCGCGGACAAATGTCTGTTGTCATATTTTCCAATCGTGTGTACACAAGTCCGTCAGACAAAAGTCCAAAGTACAAACACGAATGCTCGGAAGCAAGTACAAGCCAGAAGCGGTCGGTCTTGCAAACTAGCGTTCGTAATGAAGAATTACCATTGGTGACGTGGCAAATTAAGAAATGTCGAAATGCAGCACACATTCTCTTCTTCTTTATTGGGATAATAATGAAGCTGCTTTGCTGGTGATACTGATGGAGTTCTACCAAACATATTTTAAAAGGCTTTTATTTTCTAGTGATATCAAGAATAATATTATTATGCTTTTTTTATTTTTTTGGGCAAGTTACTACAACAACATTATCCCATAGTTTTTAAGATCAAAGTTACAACTATGTTGGTGTCCCTTGTTAATTTTACATTGTATTTTTTAAAATGTAACTGCCTACTCCCAAACTGTCATTTGAAGTAAAACACATAGCCAAGTATTATTCTCCACAATTTTTAATTGTGCATTAAAAAAAGAAAACAAATAAAATTAGACCTGCTATCTGCCAATAGAACGTAACCAAAAAAGTGCATTCTTTGCATCCAAAAATATAGAAAATATACCAAATCAAATCATTATTCAACCAAAAAATAAAATAAAAGCCTCATGCATGTGTCCTGCTTCTTAATATAGGGGTCAACAATGCCAAGAGCAGGTGAAAGCAGGGGTCCATCATCCAGAGATAATTCTGAAAATCATCCGGATTATTCTCCTGGAGCTCCTGCAGCAAAGGCATATGACATACTTGGTCACGATTAATAAAGCAACCAATTTTTGGTCCAAGAAATCCTCCTCCTCCTGTTCCTGGACTGGATTTGGGTCAAAGCAATGACTCCAAGGCCAATAATAAATAACACGTTATCTCCTCCGATTCCAGAACATGGCTGGTTGACGAATGGGCGTTTAGAAACGAACTGAAAAGCGCGACTCAACACTCACCAAACATCTACTAACACAAAATTAGCAGAGGAAGCCCAAAGGGTGGCACTAAAGAGCGGAAAAACCACGTATTACGTCACTACATTTGTGTTTGTTGGCTGACAATTCCCTGCCGTTTGTATACAAGACAAGTTCCTGGCCAACGCCCTTCGGACAAAAGTCTGAGGTTTTTTCTGTGGAAAATCTGATTGTGTGTATGAGGCTTTAGCATGGATATCCAGGATCAGATCTTGACCTTACTTAAAGCGCACCTTCACTCAAAAGTGAAAATGCAGCCTACTCAAATCCCAACCCAGTGCCATAACACTTTTGACTTTTTTTTTTTTTTTAAGGACAGTGGGTACCTTTTTTTGACAGCTCACCTCTCCAAATATATACTTAGCGACCGCAACTCATGCCCCCAGCCTCCTGGAACAGGTCTCATATTCCAAGAGACTGCAGAATCAGTCCTGCAGCACTGCACACTTGTGCATGCTCAATGGGGAGCCGGCTGTGATTTTTTCAAGCAGTCACAGTCAGACCCCATATCCAAAATGGCAGTGCTGGGAATCCGCAGCAGTAAGCAAGCTGGCTGCATGAAGACAGTGCTGTACCCTCAAGCACTCGAAAGTACCTTATTTTTAAAAGTCAGCAGTTACAGTATTAGTTTAGACACCAAAGACTAAGGTTCTTCTTTAACTGGAACAACTAGAAGCACTACATTTATTCTCGCTGGAGAAGAGACGCTTTAGAGGGGACATAATAGTGATCTACAAATACCTCAATGGTTATCCCAGTGTAGGAAAAACTATTCAGGGAGTGTAAGAGGACAGGGGGCCACACAGTGAGATTGGAGGAGAAGCAGTTTAACCTTAAGCTGCATAGGGGGTTTGTCACTGTTAGGGTGACAAGGATGTGGTGGTGTCAGCAGGGAGTATAGATATTTTTACAAGACTCTTGGATATGCATCCTAAAAAACACAACATACAGGGATATTGTAAATGACGACACTGACACACGTACACCTACACAGGTTGAACTGGATGAACTATAGTTTTTATTCAACTTTACCTACTATGTAACTATGTAACTGGTTCACTTACAGTACCTCTGGTAACAATATTGAATTTCTTCTTACTTTTCCTTCTTTATAATTTTATCACCATGGCTGCAAAAAAAAAAGGCTAATCTTTTAGTCACAGCTCACATAAAGCTCCAGTGTTTCTCCTTCTTATGTTTTTTTCTTCCCGTAACCCACACACAAAACACACACAGCTGCGCTATAATAGCGGATAACATACTGTGTCTATTAGCTATGGCTCTGGATGTTTTATCAGTATTCTTGTCTGATAAAATAAACCTTTCTTCGAGCATCTTTCTAGCAGTGATGGCTACTTGTCATTTCAAATATTTTAGATGCAAGCAAAAGAGAGGGAACACAAAGTGAGCAGCAAATGTGACATAAGATACAGGCTCAGGGTGAGAATATGTGATGACCTCAACTTGTCCAGTGCTCTAGATAAAGAGCAACTAAAAAGCTGAATTATTTCAAATGGACCCACTATCCTTATATACAACCACAGAGATATCTATAAAACATCTACAGCATATTTAATGAGAGATAGAGACATACTATTATGCATACTGCAGTAATCCATAGCAGGAATGTAGAGATAACCTTTGGCAAAGAAACTCTAGCTAAATTTCTTTTTTTTTTTCATTGCTGTCTGTAATAGTTACCCTTTTGTGGCCCGCATGCTGTCATGAATGTCCATTTCTTCCCTAAATACAGTGAATGTCTGTTTGCTGCCCACATATTGTAACAAATGCCCATTTGTTGTCTGTGTATTATCACTATCGCCTGTTTGCTGCCCATAATGATTGCTCGTTTGTTGCCTGCATAGTATAACATGTATTGTAATGTTTGCCTGTTTGTTGCCTGTGCAAAGTGTAATGGTTGTAACAATTCTCTGGTTATCTTGTATTATAACATTTGCCCCTTTGTTGCCTGTATATTGTAATGGTTACCCTTTGTTGCTCACATATTGTAATGATTTTCCATTTTTATCCATGTACTATACCAGTACCCAATTTGTTTCCTCTGTAAAAATAATTTGCCCATTTGTTGCCTATGTATTATGACAATAGCTTTTTGTTGCCCACATTTTGTCACAATTGCCTTTTTAGTGCCCATGTATTGTAAAGATTGTCCTTTGTTGCCCACAATTTGTAACAAATGTCTTCTTGTTGCCCACTTATTATCATGATTTTCCATTTTTTACTCACATATTGTAACAATTGCCTGTTCGTTGCCCTTGCAATTAATTGTCCATTTCATATCTATTGTAAAAATATTGTTTCCCACATATTTTTGCCAATTTGCTGTATGTGTATTTTAACAATTGCCCTTTTCTGCCCATATTTTGTCACAAAAGGCTATTTATTCTAATGTAATATAATGATTGCCCTTTGTTGCCCATGTTTTGCAATGATTGCCTGCTATGGCCCACTGATTGTTACTATTTCCCCTTTGTTGCCCACATATTGCCAGAATTGCCTTTTTGTTGCCCATGTATTGTCACAGTTGCCCATTTGTTGTCTGTGCATTTGTGATTTCCTGTTTGTAGTCTGCATATTATACTGATTGCCTATTGTGTCACCCATGTATTATTAGGATTGCATTTTTCTGTCTAAATGTTTTCGAGTTAGCATTGTTTGTTTAGAGGACCATATTACTATAATTTAATCTTCTACAGGCCTGTCACTAATACACCACTAATAAACCCTAATTGTCAGTGGCAATCATTGACTGGTTGCTAGGGGTGACTTGGGAGGGAGGTATTACAGGGTTTTCAAAGCAACACAAAAAGTTTTCCTAACAACTTTCTGACCCAGCTATAGCCGAAATACAGCTACAGCGAGGTCATCCAGTTCTGGGAGGGCGTCTATTGACGTGCTACTAGGACCCTGCTCCCCTTGTGCATCCTCGGAGAAGAACATTAGGCACGCTCTGTGATGGGTGTGTCCGTCGGACACAGTTGATCACAGATTGAGGTAAAGGGTCAATCACAGCAGCCCTTTACCATGTGATCAGCTGTGTCCAATCATATCCCATTACATGTAAACAAATCAGAACAAAGCAGTGGGCGGGCAGCTGTGATTACAGACTGTACAAGAGCCCTGAGAGCTGGTTGGAAGGAAGGGACATTCCCCCTTCACACAACACACAGGAACAGAGCTGAAGCTATCAATCACAGGCTATGTGCTGGAGATCCCACCCTTGTCACCTTCTGTAGTTCTTCATGTGAAGAAAAAATGCCAGAAGTAACTGATACAGATAACAGAGGAACTAGATAGCAGAGAGAAATTACACTTATGGGTTTATTTACTAAAGGGAAATAGACTGTGCACTTTGCAAAGTGCAGTTGCACTCTGCAAGTGCAGTTGCTCCGTAGCTTAGTAAATGAGGTAAAGATTCCTTTTTCAAAAAATCCTGAATCACGTGCAAGGAAAATAACATTTTTGCTTGCACATGATTGGATGATGGAAGTCATCAGAGCTTCTGCTCATTTACTAAGCTCATGAGCAACTGTTCTTGTATTTTGCAAAGTGTACAGCAGGCATGTACTGGCCATCGGGACTACCGGGAGTTTCCCGGTGGGCCGATGGCTCAGTGGGCTGGTCATGTGCAGTCCTGGAGCCGCTCCTCTCTGACAGTGAGTGATCGCGATTTTACTCCTACCAGGAGGAGCAGCTTCCGTTATATGCTGGAGAGAGCATTAGGCTTATGTTCCCTCCAGCCTGCAGGGGGAGATAGACAGATGGCAGACTTTCCTTCCTCTCTCCCCTTATCACTTGTTATCACATGACTGGAGAGAGGAAAGAGAAGCTGCCTTCAAAACTGTGAGTACATGTGTTAGGGGGAGGAGAGGGAGGAGAGGGAGGACACACTGATGTGAAGGGAGCTGCTGGTGGGGACTCTCTGATGTGAAAGGGGCTTCTGATGGGGACTCTCTGATGTGAAGGGGGCTTCTGATAGGACTCTCTGATGTGAAGGGGGCTTCTGATGGGGACTCTCTGATGGGAATTTCTGATGGGGACTCTCTGATGGGAACTTCTGATGGGAACTCTCTGATGGGGACACACTGATGTGACGGGGGCTGCTGGTCGGGACTCTCTGATGGGGACAAACTGATGTGAAGAGGGCTTCTGATGGGGACTCTCTGATGGGGACACACTGATGTGAAGGGGGCTTCTGATGGGGACTCTCTGATGTGAAGGGGGCTTCTTATGGGGACTCTCTGATGTGAAGGGGGCTTCTGATGGGGACTCTCTGATGTGAAGAGGACTTCTGATGGAGACTCTCTGATGTGAAGGGGGCTTCTGATGGGGACACACTGATGTGAAGGGGGCTGCTGGTGAGGACTCCGATGTGAAGGGGGCTTCTGATGCGGACTTTCTGATGGGGACACACTGATGTGACGGTGGCTGCTGGTGGGGACTCTGATGTGAAGGGGGCTTCTGATGGGGACACACTGAAGTGAAGGGGGCTGCTGGTGGGGACTCTGATGTAAAGGGGGCTTCTGATGGTGACTCTCTGATGTAAAGGGGCTTCTGATGGTGACTCTCTGATGTAAAGGGGCTTCTGATGGGGACTCTCTGATGTGAAGGGGGCTTCTGATGGGGACTCTTTGATGGGGACACACTGATGTGAAGGGGGCTGATGGTGGGGACTTTCTGATGGGGACACACTGATGTGACGGGGCTGCTGGTGGGGACTCTGATGTGAAGGGGACTTCTGATGAGGACTCTCTGATAGGGGGCTTCTGATGGGGACTCTCTGATGTGAAGGGGGCTTCTGATGGGGACTCTCTGATGTGAAGGGGGCTTCTGGTAGGGACTCTCTGATTGAGACTTCTGATGGGGACTCTCTAATGGGGACACACTGATGTGACGGGGGCTGCTGGTGGGGACTCTCTGATGGGGACTCTCTGATGTGAAGGGGGCTTCTGATGGGGACTCTTTGATGGGGACACACTGATGTGAAGGGGGCTTCTGATGGGGACTCTCTGATGTGAAGGGGGCTTCTGATGGGGACTCTCTGATGGGGACACACTGATGTGAAGGGGACTTCTGATGGGGACACACTGATGTGAAGGGGGCTTCTGATGGGGACACACTGATGTGATGGGGGCTGCTGCTGGGGACTCTGATGTGAAGGGGGATGCTGATGGGGACTCTCTGATGTGAAGGGGGCTTCTGATGGGGACTCTTTGATGGGGACACACTGATGTGAAGGGGGCTGATGGTGGGGACTTTCTGATGGGGACACACTGATGTGACGGGGCTGCTGGTGGGGACTCTGATGTGAAGGGGACTTCTGATGAGGACTCTCTGATAGGGGGCTTCTGATGGGGACTCTCTGATGTGAAGGGGGCTTCTGATGGGGACTCTCTGATGTGAAGGGGGCTTCTGGTAGGGACTCTCTGATTGAGACTTCTGATGGGGACTCTCTGATGGGGACACACTGATGTGACGGGGGCTGCTGGTGGGGACTCTCTGATGGGGACACACTGATGTGAAGGGGGCTTCTGATGGGGACTCTCTGATGGGGACACACTGATGTGAAGGGGGCTTCTGATGGGGACTCTCTGATGTTATGGGGGCTTCTGATGGGGACTCTCTGATGGGGACACACTGATGTGAAGGGGACTTCTGATGGGGACACACTGATGTGAAGGGGGCTTCTGATGGGGACACACTGATGTGATGGGGGCTGCTGGTGGGGACTCTGATGTGAAGGGGGATGCTGATGGGGACTCTCTGATGTGAAGGGGGCTTCTGATGGGGACTCTCTGATGGGGACACACTGATGTGAAGGGGGCTTCTGATGGGGACACACTGATGTGAAGGGGGCTGCTGGTGGGGACTCTGATGTAAAGGGGGCTTCTGATGGGGACTTTCTGATGGGGACACACTGATGTGATGGGGGCTGCTGGTGGGGACTCTGATGTGAAGGGGGATTCTGATGGGTACTCTCTGTGAAGGGAGCTGCTGATTGGGACTCTCTGATGTAAGGGGGATGCTGTTGGGGACACACTGACATAAGGGGGGCGCTGTCGGGGACACTCTGATGTAAGGGGGACACTGTTGGGGACACTCAAAATTAAAGTGGGCCAGTCATGATGAAGTCCAGGGCTAAATTTTTGTCCCAGTCCAGCCCTGGTGTACAGTCTATTTACCGTTAGTAAATCAAGCCCCAAGTGCCTTGAAGAAAGGCAAGTAAACACCATTTTAATGGTCACAAATATGTATGATTAAGGGATGTTGATGAAGGAAGTACATACTAAGGTTCATTCCAGGTGAATAATAGTGTAAAATTACTGGTGTGTGCCAACCAAGCTGGCTGTGAATGTCTGGTATGGGTTTACAACCAAACATGACATTGGATAGTGCTGTCAAGGACCTGGCTTAAAGCAGGGTTCCACCCAAATTTTGAACATTATCTCTATGCATTCTCTTCCTTGCCTAGATGCTGACATGCTGTGTAAAAAAATTTAAATCGCCGTAATTACCTTTTTTTTCTAATCTTCTTAGCACTTCCTGGTTTTCCTCCCATAGGAGTAGGCGTGTTTCTAGCCTCTCCCAGACCTCCCACAGTCCCCTGGGAGCTAGTCTCAGGCTTCCCAGCATGCATTGTGCAACAGCGTCATCACAACATCTCGGTGAATGCTGGGAGCACAGCATTCACAGCATCCAGGAAATACATGCTTGTGGGCTTCAAATGCCCACAATGAAGATGGAAACCGCCTTCAGTGAATTTTATAAGTTATTCTTTACAACGAAATCGGACACAGGCAGACTTATTACACAGAACATGTGAGTAGATAATCATGAGAAGAAAAGTTTGTGAATGAACTCCAAAAAAAAAAACGATAGATAGGTGGACACCCGCTTTAAATGGTTATATTAGAATTCATGTATTTTTTTAATAATTAGTTTCCAAATTATGTTATTGTTTTGTTATTTAACAAAAGCTTTGGCAATAACATTTTAAGAAAAATAATTTGTATTGTAGTGTATTATTTATAATGTTTATTGTGTTTTGTTTTGATGTTCAATATCACTATACCCTCCCAGCTCTCACCGGGTCATGAGCATAGGCATGGTTTAATTTAAGCTAATATTTGGTAGCAAAACTCCCTTATAACCTTCAATACTTTAAAATAGTAGACCCAATAAAGGTTATAAATATTTAAATCAACATATACGTCAATTGAGACAAAAAAAATGCATGCTTGTAATTCAGGAAAAGGAAAGTATAGGACTATATCTAAAATTTCAAGTAAAATGTGAGTTTTTGCATAATCATCATTTTAACTTTTTAAAATTCTACTTACTGTAGGCTACCAATCAATTTTAGGGCTGCAATTCTTGCTACATTCCCATCACAGGTTTCAAACATTCATTGTTTTAATCACAGACCTTACAATGAATTATGTCTTGCAGCAAATCATTTGCTTAATGCAGAAATCACTCGACTTGGGTCTTAGAATTTATTGGTTGTTGATGCTAGTTTGACATCCCTTAGACATTATGCAAATGACTAATGAAAAAGCTAGTATACACTGATCTATATATGGGCTGGGCCATTGCTATAAATTACATAGCATTTTATGGCTAATACTGAGATATTACTATTTCCTAACACATTGTATAAATATATTGATTACACAGTGGCAGGCCAGCATGCAGTAAATAAAACTCTATATTATTGCATGAAGAGCAAGCAGTGCTTTTTGTGTATGCAATAAAAAGTACATTTTTTGGTCATTTGTGTTTAAATCGATTACAAGTCACACATGACCATTTTGCATTTAAACTCAATCTGGTACACAATCTTCTTCTGAATAGTTCCAATGCTCATATTGGCACTTATCTTGCGTAGGTAGCTGAACAGGTTATTAAAGTCCTGTGCCTGTTAATCCTTGCTCTGAACACCTCTAAGGCCTTATTTAGATATCATGCACACTTGATTGACATCATTTTTTTACAAGATTTTCCCCCTGTGTCATGTGATTATTTTGGCAACAAGACCACTGGAATGAGCTCTTGGAGGCAGCATTGGGTTTGCTTTATATGGAGAGCTACATTTTTTTTGTACAGACCAACAAACAGGAAGAAATCCGTGGCTGAAGAGGAGTGAAAGTTGGCCAGAAGAGAGAAACAAATTAAAGAGAAGCTTCATTTAATAATACACAGTCTGGTTTTAGTTTCCTTAACATAGCAGATATACTGCTAAAGAGTGGCCGTTCTGTGCAGAATCATGTATATATAAATACTGTATATATATATTTATATACGTGATTCTGCACTTCCAGGTAGGGGGCGTGCAAGCAAAAGTCGATCAGCGGGTGCCAGTCAATGGGAACGTCTGGAACAGAGGCTGGACGGAGCTCTGCCTATGTAAAAAAGGCAGAGCTCTGTTCTGACAGGGGAAAGTGATGGATTTTCTTTCCCTGCTAAGCATTCATTCAGTACACAAAAACAATGGGTAGGCACACATTTAACCCTTTAATTGCCCTAGATGTTTAACCCCTTCCTAGCCAGTTTCATTGCCCACAGCAATATCACAGTCCCACCATAAGTCGCTGATCACAGCCATTATTAGTATATATAAAAAATAATTTATTTAATTATTTAATTATTGGGATTTTGTTTTACCAAAACTATGTAGCAGATTGGCCTGAATTTAAAAGGAATTCGATTTTTTTTTTTATTGGATATGTTTTATAGCAGAAAGTAAAACATACTGGTTTTTCTCTTCAAAATTTTCATTTTTTTTGTTTATTGCACAAGGAATAAAAACGCAGTGGTGAT
Organism: Aquarana catesbeiana; assembly: GCF_042186555.1. NCBI lineage: Eukaryota > Metazoa > Chordata > Amphibia > Anura > Ranidae > Aquarana > Aquarana catesbeiana. The sequence goes on along the minus strand of NC_133326.1, from coordinate 479,111,162 downwards.
CAAATACCACCAAACGAAAGCTCTATTTGTGGCGAAAAAATTGCATACATTTTATTTGGGTGCAGCGCTGCATGGACCACACACTTGTCATTTAAAATAACACAGTGTCCTATTTGCAAAAAAAGGCATGATCATGAAGGGGGATAAATCTTCCCGAGGTCAAGTGGTTAAAGTGGTTGTAGACATCAGTCATGAAATCTGAGCAAGTCACATACAGTATATCTGTAGTGTCTCCAAAGCTCTAAGTGTCGTTTCTCTCTGGTGTTTCATTCCTCTGTTATCAGCATGAGTTTTTCCCAACAAATGAGATACATTTGTGATGGGGAGGGAGCTCAGTGCACAGCTTGTCTATTCAAAACACAACTCTGTATCCTTCCTTTGTTCCTGTGCTGTATGTGAAGGGGGTGTCCCTTTCCTCCAATCAGCTCTCACACACTGTAACTGCAGCTCTCTGCCCCCTCCTCTGTGATTCTGACAGATGCAGAAGGATTTTATCACAATACCCCAATGGGGTTTACTTCCTCTTTTGCTCCCCGCAAGGCCTGCAAATTAAAAGCATAATGGGCTAGTATGAATTGCATACTAGCCTATTATGTGACACTTACCTGCAAACAAAGCCCACGCTGTCCCCTGTGCAGGCCACGTTCATCAGTGTCACATGAAGATAAGCAACAAAGTTTCACAGAAATAGATATTAAAACAGACAATCCAAACACTGTAAAAGAAGAAACCAGGCCACAGAAAATCTACCAGAAGCAATAAAGACATCCCAGCCAAACGTCTGTCCTACTGTATGTTGTTCGTGTAGCATTAAAACCAGAGCCTGATTTGTGGAATGAGATAGAAGGACTTCCAACTCATGATAAACAAAAGTAGATCAGAGCATTTGACAAAACTACTTACAAGCAACAGATTTAAAGAACTGAGATCCAAAATGGGACTAGTATAAGTAGTAGTAATTGAGTGGGGGTGTCAAAATACATTGTTCATGTATTTCTGTACAACAACTACAGATATATTCTTTAGCCAAAAGATGGCAGTGTTTATACAGTTTTAGCTGCATCTATGGTTAAACTCTATGTCTTTTCCCTGACTAAAGTTTCCTGTTTCCTGTCTGCAGTTAGGCAGCAAAGCCCATGTGGACTGTGCACTGTGTGTCAGAACTTACATCCCCACTAATGCAATTTTCACTAATTTCCAGTGGCTTTGTGTTTGCTCATTGGAGGGAGGCAGTACCAGATGGGTCTGGAAGAGATCTCCACTGAAGAACACTCTGTCCGACAGATCTACCAGCAAAATTGCACATTTCAGTATCCAACACTTTTTTACTGATGTTTTCTCCTATCGCAAATATCTACGGTCAGGCAGAGTGACCTCCTGGCCGACAGTTAAAAAATATTTTTGGATCCAGCAGGGGGGCAGGTCAGTAAATCTATTCAACACCACTGATGGGGGTTTATTACTGCTCCCACAGAACACCAATGATGGCGTTTATTGTATTTCTCTCTGACACTAATGAGGTTTTTTTTACTTCAACTGACACCAATGATAGGGTTTATAATAGGGTTTATTTATACATCCACTGACACAAACAATAGGGTTTCTTTTAATGAGTGCAAAGGGCACTAAATGGGACTTCATCTCAGGCAACAAACAAGCCGGCTACATCACTGCTTGTACCATACTGTATAGATTAGGCCTTTAGACTCTTTAGGCATTATATAGATGGTTTTAAGATATTTTGAAAACATATTGCATATTACCATATTTTCTAATATACGAGAATAGAGATTTCAGAGAGTATAATGGGTATTGTTTGAATCAGGGGTTACATTGTTTTGCTATCCAAAGTCAAAACTTTTTTTTTTATTGTTGGATAGAGTAGATAATAGTTAGAACCCCTATCTCTTTTGACATTTGTGCATTCTTTGGGATTTACCTCAACTCACCTTTCTGTTCAACAGGAAGTGAGTGGAAATCTCTTCATTGAGAGGGAAAAGTTTTTGCCATGACAGTTGTCTCCATTGGAAGTTTTCTCAACTGTTCTTGTTCTGATAACAACCAGACTTTTGGATTTACCTTTGCTTTTGTCCCAGTGAAAATGTCCTGGTGACAATGGTCACCAGGACAAACACAGAAAATACATCTCCCTAATCCGAACACAGAAAATACAAATCTGGTAGAGGTTCTAACTCTACACCACTCTAAAATTAAAACATGTCTTGGAATTAGATATCCTTTTCGTTCTAGAAAGCCCTAGGTTATATGGACTGCAGTTACACCATAGTTATGTGCTGCTAGAGTTTACAACAGTGTTTTACATTGTATGAATTGCAGTGTCTCCTCTTGCCCTGGTTTACTAAAATCTACATACTCTAGCCACTTCTAACCCGGAAGGACTTTCCCCCCTTCCTGACCAGGCCATTTTTTGCGATATGGCACTGCATTGCTTTAACTGACAATTGTGCAGTCGTGCGATGGTAACCAAACAAAATTGATGAACAAAAAAAGAGCGACAATTTTGAAAAAAACACAATATTTTGTATGTTTTGCTATAATAAATATCCAAAAATGTTTAAAAAAAAAACAGATTTTTTTCCTCAGTTTAGGCCAATATGTATTCTTCTACATATTTTTGGTAAAAAAAAAAAATCGCAATAAGCGTATATTGATTGGTTTGTGCAAAAGTTATAGCGTCTACAAAATAGGGGATAAATTTATGTCATTTTTATTATCATTTTTTTTTTTTACTAGTAATGGCGGCGATCTGCGATTTTTATCAGGACTGCGACATTGCGGAGTACAGATTAGACACTTTTGACACAATTTTGGGACCATTGACATTTATACAGCAATCAGAGCTAAAACTAGCCATTAATTACTGTATAAATGTCACTGACACTAACACTAAGAGACGATCAAGGGGTTCACTGTGTTCCCTAGGTGTGTTCTAACTGTAGGGGGATGGGACTAACCAGGGGAGGAGACCGATTAGTGTTTATACTTGTATGAACACACAATCAGTCTCCTCTCCCCTTACACCCACAGATACTGGTTCTCTCTCAGTCACTAGCGTTCGCGGGTGCCTGGTGGTCATCGCGCCCGGCGCACACCTGCTGTGATGTCTTAGAGGAGTGATGTACAGCTATGGTGATTTGTGCAGCCGTGCAAACCTGCCGCAGTATAACTGCGGTGGATGGTCGACTAGTGGTTAGATACGATGCAAACCTTGTGCTGAGATGTTACAAACAGCCCTTTGTGATATAAAAGAATATGAAAATAGAACAAGTAGGAAAAAAAAAATCAAAGGCTAAAGATGAAAGAATTTATATTAAAGTGATAGACAGTAATTGCATGAAAGCTAAGCACACCAAGGATATTATTATCAATTTCTGGAATATATTTTCATGTGAGTCAGATATACAGAAAAAAAGTTCATATGGTTCAAAGTCAAAGACAGCAATCACCTACGACATTTTCCCCTTGCTGAGGATACTTCAAGGATATACTGTAAACAAAAACACTTGAGCTCTCATACCCTGTAAATACTGCAAATACAAGTGACATGTTTAAGTGGATATAGGGTATATTACATGCATGTTTAATTATGTCAGTTTTTATTGATTCCGTTTTATTGTTGTAAACATTTTTATTTACTAATCGTGTCTTTTTTGTTGAATCCACATCAGCCTGTAATTGTACAGGTGATAGGCCTTGTAAAGTCTCTAAAGAACTGAGTGTTCCCAGCCATGCACTGTTTCCTTCCTCTGATCCCCTAAGTCACCTCTGAGTCCTGTGGAGGAAGGAACCACAGTGTGAGAAAAGGGACACAGTTATCTTGCAGGTAGCTGCCATTTTCAATACCCTAGAGACCCAACAGGGTCTCTTCAACCCCCCCCCCCCCCCCTTCCTAGGAGACATCTACCAGCAGTAATCAATTCTTAAGACCTATGTTTACTCAGAAACTTTGTATGCACTCTTAATGAGTACTGACTATGTCTGTCCTTTCAGCCCACCTCCTATATTCATAGAAGCTGTACAATAGCTGTTATAAATGAAAAACAGTATGTGAATAGAGGATGTTGACCTTTTATTTATCTTCCTATCCTCTATTCATGGAAGCTATAGAACAGCTCTCTGAATGGTGGAAGTGGACTAAAAGGGTGGGCATAGTTGGGAATATTGACAAGTGCATATTACAGGCTCCTCAGTTTGTATTAAGCCCTGCAGGATTTCAAAGGACTGCAGCCAGCAACACAAGGGACACTCCACATTGATTGAAAGTGCAGTCCCTAATGCTAATTTGGTTTAATTTTTAATAAAACGTATGCTTTATTTTTTTTCTGCTTATCTTTTCCCAAAGTCTTTAGGCCAGCAACATGATGTGTAGGGACATCTTCTTCTTCAGATCTTCTCCAGCAGTGGACAGTTCCTAATGATGCAGGGAGTGGTGCTGATGTGATACAACCTGTGCTGCTTTTTACATTTAACAATACCTGGATGACATTAAAAAAAAGACAACCTGAAGATGAATTAGGTGAACCAATACTCAAATGTGAACAGAATGCTTGTCTTTCAACATCTTTGTAATTGAGATTTTCTATATTTCCTATAGAAACTGTGCCTCTACCTTGTCAGAAATATTCAGTGTCTCACAGTACATTGTTTCATTAACCATCAACTGCATTACCTTTCCGGGAGGCAGACTTCATTCTATTTAACAGATTTGTAACTCCTAAACATATAAATGTTTGTTGAATAATGTTAATATTATGCTACACCTTTTATAGATATTAAGTTCAAATGTAACCAACCAACTTAACTAGCTATATTTTGTTAATATTTTGTTTATTCTACATGTTGCTCAATTTTGCTCAATAAACTTTTATTGGTTTAAAAAAAAAAAAAAAAAACATCAACTGCATGCCTTGATATTTAAAGAGAATGCATCACAAAGCAAAACATTTACGCAATAAGGATCTGATGGAAGCAGTAATTACATGACTTGTTTTGCCTAGCTTGTAGGTACAAAACCTTTGATGCGCAAATCAAAAGATTACTCCATTCAAAAATAACATTCTTGTTGTATTGGTCCTAACCTGCCTTAATATTCTTTAGGACTTTGTGCCAATAATCTTTTATGAGATTAAAAATATACAGGAAAATGCTTTGCCTCTGACATCTACAGGCAAAGGATAATGGTGTTTAACACTAAACATCTTCTGTATGAAACTATTTTATTGCACAGGGGTTAAAGAATGGCTAATCAAAACAGAACTCCATTGAAAACTTTACTTAAGAAAGTAAAAATAAGTAGCGGGTATGTTGTTACATGGTTTTTGCCCACAGAGAAATAAAAATGTTGGTGGAAAATCAATCCTTCATTTGTGAGTTGATTAACCACCTGCTGACTGCAAGCAGCCGCGCTGTGCATAATCACGTATATATTCGTGATTCTGCACTTCCGGGTAGGGGGTGCACCGCTTCTGCCACAGTAGAAGCTGATCAGGGGGTGCCAGCTAATGGATGTCCACCGGCACCCACTGATCATCCGGAAAACCCACAGAGGCAGAGCTCCATTTGTCCCGTTCCTGCAAAGTAGGGAATTAAATCCATCACTTCCCTTAGTAAAAGCACCACACATAGTACACACAAACACAGTCTAAGTACACATTTAACTCTTTGATCACCCTAGCTGTTTAACCCCTTCCCAGACAGTGTCATTAGTACAGTGACAAAGCATATTTTTAGCAGTGAGCACTGCATTAGTGTCACTGGTAGGGATGAGCCAGATGTTCGAGTTGAACGTAAGTTTAACTCGAACATCGGGTGTTTGCCCATTCTCCGAACAGCGAACAAAATGTGGCAAATTTGAACGTCACATAACATCACTGGGTGGCCCTGCCCTCAGCTATATAACAGGTGTCATCGCGAAGAGGCTTCAGTCAGTGAGAGCCCCACATGGAGGCAGAGTTTTTTCCGTTTTTTTTTATCGGGTCGCAGGACGCTTTGATTGAAGATGGATGGACATCGTGGGACAGTTTATTTATTTTTTATTTTTTTATAAAGGACTTGTCCCAAATTGTCCCTTGTCATTTTTAACATTTTGACACTTTTTTTGGTGAATGTGTAAGGGTACAATGTACTCGATACCTATTCACACAGGGGGGCGGGATCTGGGGGTCCCCTTGTTAAAGGGGGCTTCCAGATTCCGATAAGCCCCTCCCCACAGACCTCCACAACCACCGGGCAAGGCTTGTGGGGATGTGGGGGCGACCTCAAAGCATCCTCCCCATGTTGAGGGCATGTGGCCTGGTACGGTTCAGGAGGGGGAGTTCTCTCTCGCCCCCCCTCTTTTCCCGTGGCCTGCCAGGTTGTGTGCTCAGATAAGGGTCTTGTATGGATTTTGGGGGGACCCCTATGCCATTTTTTTTTCAATTTTGGCTCAGGGTTCCCCTTAACTGCTTCCCGACCGCTGGCCGTCAATTGACGGCCAGGCGGCGCAGCTCTCGTTGCGGGCGGACGTCATATGACGTCCTCGCTTTCCTAGGCCACCAGGGGGCGCGCGCCGCCGCCGGCGATTGCGCGCGCCCGCCGTGTCACTAGGCACCCGGTGCGCGTGCCGGCGGCCGCGATGTCCGCCGGGCACCCGCGATTACCGGTAACACAGCAGGACCATGGATCTGTGTGTGTAAACACACAGATCCACGGTCCTGTCAGAGGAGAGGAGACCTATGATGTGTTCCCAGTACAGCGGAACACCAATCGGTCTCCTCCCCTAGTGAGTCCCCGCCCCCTACAGTTAGAATCACTCCCTAGCAACACAGTTAACCCCTCGATCACCACCTAGTGTTAACCCCTTCACTGCCTGTCACATTTATACAGTAATCAATGCATTTTTATAGCACGGATCGCTGTATAAATGTGAATGGTCCCAAATATGTGTCAAAAGTGTCCGATATGTCCGCCGCAATATCGCAGTCACGATAAAAATCGCAGATCGCCGCCATTACCAGTAAAAAAATTAAAAAAAAATAAAAATGTTATAAAACTATCCCCTATTTTGTAGACGCTATAACTTTTGCGCAAACCAATCTATATATGCTTATTGCGATTTTTTTTACCAAAAATATGTACAAGAATACATATCGGCCTAAATTGAGAAAAAATTTGTTTTAAAGAAAAAAAAATTGGATATTTATTATCGCAAAAGGTCAAAATTATTGTGTTTTTTTTTAAACTTGTCACTCTTCTTTTGTTTATAGCGCAAAAAATAAAAAACGCATAGGTGATCAAATACCACTAAAAGAAAGCTCTATTTGTGGGGAAAAAACAATAACAATATCATTTGGGTACAGTGTTGTATGACCGCGCAATTGTCATTCAAATTGCGACAGTGCTGAAAGCTGAAAAATGGCTTGGGCAGGAAGGGGGCGAAAATGCCCAGTATTGAGGTGGTTAATAACCATACCAGACCTGAAGGGCCTTGTATGGATTTTGGGGGGACCCCCACACAATTTTTTTTTTAATTTGGGTGTGGGGTTCCCCTTAATATCGATACAAAACCCAAAGGGCCTGGTAATGGCCTGGGGGGGGCATGCCATTTTTTTCAATGATTTTCATCTATATTTCTGGGACTCGACAATACATTACAGCCACAAGTACTTTTAAATTAGTTTTTTCCTTTAGAAATGTAATTTTTCTGTGGTACTGTTATAAACACGGGGAAAATACTTTACAGGCATACTAAGGACACACCCCAGGCACGATATTTAAAGGAATATTTCATTTTTATTGTTTCACTTTAAGCATTATTAAAATCACTGCTCCCAAAAAACAGCCATTTTTAAAACTTTTTTTGCATTGATAAATGTCCCCTGGGGCAGGACCCGGGTCCCCAAACACTTTTTATGGCAATAACTTGCATATAAGCTTTAAAAATTAGCACTATTAATTTTTCATGTTCATGTCCCATAGACTTTAATGGTGTTCACGTGTTCATAAAAACTTTTTTGCTGTTCACATGTTCTGGTGCAAATCGAACGGGGGGGTGTTCGGCTCATCCCTAGTCACTGGTTTCCACAAAAAGTCAGAAGCATCCTTTAGTGTCAGAATATCTGCCACAATATTGCAGTCCTGCTATAAGTCTGACCGCTGCCATTACTAGTATAAAAAAAAAAATCCAGTATATATCCCTAAGTATGTAGACGCTATAACTTTTTTTACCAAAAATATGTAGCAGAATACAAAGTGGCCTAAATTTATTTAAAAAATTGATTTTTAATTTAGGGGGTGATCAATGGTATTAACTGTGTTCCCTGGGAGGTGTTTCTAACTGTGGGGGGAAGGGACTGACCAGAGGAGGAGAGAGATCGCTGTTCCTGATCACTAGGAACAGCAGATCTCTCTCTCCTCACCTGTCAGAACAGGGATCTGTCTGTTTACATTCACAGATCCTCGTTGTGGCTCTCTGTGGAGCGATCACGGGTAGTCGGCCACATTGGCTTTGGCGTCGCCTCCCGCAGCTTTTAACCACTTGCTGCCCGCCATATAGCAAAATGACAGCAGCAAAGTGGTTTCAATATCCTGATTGGACATCATATGACGTGATCTGAATATTAAGCTGCTGCTTATGCCCCCTAGACCCCCAGGGAAATACCAATCTGTGCCCAGGCAGCTGCCAATCTGTGCCCAGGCAGCTGACAATCAGTGCCCACTCCAATGCCTACCACTGCCAGTGCCACCAGGGATGCCTATCAGTGCCTCATAGTAATGCCACGTATCAGTGCCCATCAGTGCCACGTATCCATGCCCAGAAGTGCTGCATATCAGTGCCCATCAGTGCCCAGCAGTGCTGCCTATCAGTGCCCATCAGTGCCGCCTATCAGTGCCACCCTATCAGTGCCCAGCAGTGCCGCCTTTCAGTGACCATCAGTGTCGCCTATCGGTGCCCATCAGTGCCACCCAATGCCACCCATGAGTGCCCATCAGTGCCGCCTATCAATGCCCATCAGTGCTGCAAATCAGTGCCACCCACCGCCTACCAGTGCCCAAGAGTGCCGCATATCAGTGCCCATCGTCAGTGCCTGTCAGTGCCCGCTCATTGGTGCCACCGTATCAGTGCCTGTCAGTGCCGCCTTATCAGTGCCCATCAGTGAAAGAGAAAACTTACTTATTTACAAAACGTTTTAACAGAAACAAAAGCAAAACTTTTATTTTTTTTAATTTTTCGGTCTTTTTTTAGTTGTTTAGCAAAAAATAAAAACCACAGAGGTGATCAAATACCACCAAAAGAAAGCTCTATTTGTGGGAACAAAATGATAAAAATTTAGTTTGGGTACAGTGTAGCATGACCATGCAATTGTCATTAAAACTGCGACAGCGCTGAAAGCTGAAAATTGGTCTGGGCGTATAAGTGCCCTGTATTGAAGTGGTTAAAGAGGCCAACGTACACCTACGGCAGTTTGCGCAGCCGTGCCAACCTACCGCCGTATAGCGACAGCGGCTGGTCGGCAACAGGTTAAAGTACAAATAAATGCTTCTGTATGAAAACCAAGAAAAAAACTGCGCTTGTGATAAACAGTAATCGAAAACTACAGCTGCTCCACTCTAGTGAGATATTATCACAAAAGAGTATATATATATATATATATATATATATATATATATATATAAATAAATGTGTTGCACTAAGAAACAAAAATTTAAAAAATACATATGAATAAACATCAGTGAGTCCAAGAGTCACCAACATGACATAAATGTGAACAGATTCTTGACGGTTGTGTCACCAACTGTTTCCACCTCGTGACACAAACCATCACCAGTAATAAAGGTGTGCTCTTACCAGAGATTGTTTACCCCCTATTACAGGGGGTCAACAAGGGCCTTTGTGTTTAGGGTACTCCAACTCATTTAAGGGATCCACACAAGGTAGACAAGAAATACAGCTCCAATCGGCCAGTGTGAACAACGAATCCTCTCAATCCGATGGTAACACCCAAATGAGAATTAAAAACGCCAATATGGTGACGGCCCCGGAAAAAGTCCTTATAGCGACAAAACTGGTCGGGCAAGGGTGTCACTTCCTGTGATCAGTGGATCTGTTTATGGAAGTTTTATGTCCGGCAATTGCTGTCTTTTACCTGCATACCTGTAAGTGCATTACCTTTTAATAAATCCTGTTGGAAAAAGGTTTTATACTATATTGCCGTTTTTATCTCTCATTTGGGTGTTACCATTGGATTGAGAGGATTCATTGCTTACACTGGCCATTTGGAGCTCATTGTGTGTTACCATCGAATTGAGAGGATTCCTTGCTCACACTGGCCATTTGGAGCTGTATTTATGGTTTACCTTGTGTGGATCCCTTAAAGGAGTTAGAGTATCCTAAACAAAAAGGCCTTTGTTGACCCCCCGTAATAGGGGGTCAACGCTCTCTGGTAAGAGCACACATTTATTACTGTTGGTGGCTTGTGCAGGAGGTGGAAACAGTTGGTGATACAACAGTCAAGAATCTGTTCACATTTATGCCACGTTGGTGACTCTTGGACTCACTTTGATGTTTTTTTCATATGTATTTTTTATTTTTTGTTTTTTAGTGCAAAGCATTTATATATAAAATGTTTCTGTATGACAGTCTAAACAAATGCCAAATCCAGTTACTATATCAGCAAGTAAGCAAAATTTTCCTTTGCCTTCCCTAAGTAAGACAAATCCGCCTTCACTTGTGTCTGGGATGTGTCTCACATGCTCCCCCTCCCAGACACTGCAGCTTACAGTAGGAGGGTTTCCATAACAGAGGCAATGCTGTCATTCCAGAAAGCAGTGGGTAGGACTAGGTGTGGAAAGCAGCTGATTGACAGACTACAGGATTGACAGTTCTCATAGCCACACCCCCTGCAACATTTTTGCTTTCCACCGCAGAGCCAGCAGGCACCACACTACATGATAGTGGAAACTCTGCGCTGCTCTAAATTCAGGAGTGGTGTAGTATCATGGTTAACTCATCCAAGGAAGCTGCATTCAATGGTGTTCCCTGGCAGGATCAAAAGGAATTTGTGTGGCTTTGAAGGGAGACGAGAAAACTGTAAATATAGATGCAATTATAATTACTGTATTTATCGGACTTTTAACACGCACTTTTTTCCCCTTAAAATCGGGGGAAAATCGTGGGTGCGTGTTATACACCGATCCCCGCCAATTTTGTTTGATCGCCACCGACATACACAGCCATGTGTAGATTCAAATATGGCGCCAAGACTGCAGGGACTCGGCGGAGCCGAGATACACATAGCCGAGTGTTCTCGGCTATTCTCGCCGCCGCTCACAGTCATGCCCAGTCCCACCATTGGACCTGTGTTATGTCCATCATAGGGCGGTACTGGGCGTGACAGTGAGTGGCGCAGAGAATAGCCGAGAATAGCTGAGAATAGCCGAAAATTGGCCAAGAACGCTCGGCTATGTGTATCTCGGCTCCGCCGAGTCTCTGCAGTCTCGGCGCCATATTTGAACCTACACAAGGCTGTATATGTCGGCGGCGATCGCGGCGATCACACAGATCACACAAAGCTGCACTGACAAGGCTGCACTGGGGCAAAGCAGCACTGTTAAGGTTGCACTGACATGGCTGCAATGGGGCAAAGCTGCACTGACATGGCTACAATGGGGCAAAGCTGCACTGACAAGGCTGCACTGGGGCAAAGCTGCACTGACATGGCTGCACTGACATGGCTGCAATGGGGCAAAGCTGCACTGACAAGGCTGCAATGGACACTGAGGCAAGGCTGCACTGACACTGAAAAGGCTGCAGATGGACAGATAATGCTGCATTGATGGGCATTTTAATATGTTTTTTTTTAAACTTTACTCCTAAAAGTTTTTTTCCTTAAAATTCCCTCTTAAACTTGGTGCATGTTATACGCCAATAAATACTGTAAGTTCTGCAGAACATTTTTTTTATTAAAGGGAGACCACAGTTCTAGCTTAAATGTAATTTTAAATGCAAGCAGTGTAAGTACCTGAATTTGATCTGGTATCACTCTATTCTAGTCCACATACAGCAGGGGTCAGGTGTGAGAGAAAGAAGCAGCACAAGGCGTCCATAAGGTTAAATGCTGAAATGGAGCATGCTGATAGGAGGGAAAGCCGAGTGACAGAGAGATGAGCTTATCACTGTGCTACTTTTCTTTTCACTGTTCAATGACAGTCTGCTGGGATTCAGACTGAGGACATTTAAAGGTGGAATCAAAATATTTCAAGGAAAGCTATTTTTTATGTTTTAATGGGTTATTTAGTTTTATCTTATAATTTTGGCTGGAGTTTTTCTTTGAGAAATGTTATGTACACCAAGAAGGCACTTTATTATGATGAGTGAAGTTTTACATTACGTAAGCAGTAAAGAAGAGATGCTTAGTGTTCTTTTTATTAATTTTCTCTATAAAGTTCTTTCAACACTAATCTCTGTGTTGTACTGTTTCGTAGTCTATAGTGCCCATATCACCTAAATTATTGATAAATTATTCTTGATAGACTTGTTATCTCCAACGCACAGCTTATTAGTGTGAAATTCTAAATAATTTATTATATCAACAATGGTGCTACCTGTTATCGTTCTCTTTACTTTCATTAAAAATAAACTTATTAAACATTTATGCCATAGCTCATGAGCAGCACATATTTAAATAGCAGGATCACCACATTTCTTTGTTCAAGGACAGCAGTCAGAGATTCAAGAAGTAAATAGCTGAGATTATAAAATAAGGAAATAGAGAGCTAACAGTTACAAAGCTTCTTTGGGCACTAGATGTGGTAAGCACATAATTGTGTCAATTTACTCACACTTGACCTCCTGCCATATTGGAGATACAAATCCGAGCCTCTGGGACTTAAAAGAGGCAAACTGCGTAAACCATCCTTTCTCAACCTTTTTTACCCTTGAGGAACTCTTGAAAAAAAATCTTAGGTCCCGGGGAACCCCTTAAATCTGATCTATAGTTCATGGCACATTAGCGCAATCTGTGAGCTGTAGATATAACAATAAAAAAGGAATAAAATAACTAACTCTGCATTAGTGTTCAATTCAAAACCCACTATCCAATTGGAAACTCGCTTTCACATTGTAACCTACCAATTCAGTTGGTTGGGGTGGAAAGCTGTTTCAATAAATTTTTTTCTGTTTTTAATCAAAGGTGTTTTTTAGAAATGCTTTTGTACAATAGCCTGACAGCAATATTAAACACAAATTATTTAACATGTTGGACTGTTTTTTTTTTTTCTTAAACAAAGAAGTTTTGCAGATATGTTTTGTAAGATAGTCCAACCTCTTCAAGTTACAGCAATATTAAAACACACATTTTTAACCATGTTGGGCTGTGTGAAGCTAGATAACGGAATCAAAGAGGGAATGCTGAAAATAGAAAGATAATATCTTGACAGATTGTTTCCTGCACAAAGGAAAAAGGTAGTAATGTCTGCAAGTAATATCAAATAAGATGAGCCCATAATGTCAGAGTAAGTGGTCAACAAAGTAAAAAAAAAAGAATACTTAGCTAAGAGAGGAGCTGATCCCCTGGTTCTGTACTGCTGGCTTTGTGTCAGCTGTGCCTGTCACCCCAAGATGCTGGCTCAGTGTGGTGATGTCAGGAGCCAGAACTCAGCAAGTACCAGCAGGCTGATATCAATTTACCTGGCAGAACTCTGTCCTTGAATAAACAATAGCTTAAAGCTGTAGTAATCCACTGTGTGATTTTTTTCTGGCACCTGCAAGGTAAAGCCACAATGTGCTAGTATGCATCGCATGCTAGCACATTATGCAAAACTTACCTTAGAATGAAGCCCTTCCAGTGGCGAGCTGTCACCGTTGACAAGGCTTCCATCTTCAACTGTCTTCCTTGGGTTTGCAAACTCTGTCTGTGTGAGTGGCTGGAGCCGTGATGACATCACTCCCACATATGCGCGTGGGAGCCACCGTTTACAGCACAAGACTCTGAAGGAACGGCCGGGTGGCTATTCTTTCAGAGTGCATGCGCCGGTGAAGTAACCAGCAGCATATACAGTAAATATCTCCTAATTGGTGAACATTTAGGAGATATTTACAGTACCTATAGATAAAGATAAGCCTATAATAAGGCTTATCTTTAGGTACAAATTATGCATGGGAGTTTACTTCCACTTTAACCACTTCCAGCCCAAGACAATTCTGGCATTTCTCTCCTACATGTAAAAATAAATAAAAAAATTGCTAGAAAAATACTCAGAACCCCCAAACATTATATATATATTTTTAGCAGAGACCCTAGGAAATAAAATGAAAGTCATTGCAAATTTTTATGTCACACAGTATTTGCGCAGCAATTTTTTAAACACAATTTTACTTGGAAAAAAAACACACAGGGGTTGATTTACTAAAGGCAAAAAGACTGTGCACTTTGGAAAGTGCAGTTGCACAAGGCAAGAGCAGTTGCTCCAGAGTTTAGTAAATGAGCAGAAGCTCTGCTGACTTTCACCAACCAATCATGTGCAAACAAAAATGCTGTTTTTTTACTTTCCTTGCATGTGATTGGATACTCTTTGCCAATTAAAGCTTTACCTCATTTACTAAGCTCTGGAGCAACTGCACTTGCAGAGTGCAATTGCACTTTCCAAGGTGCACAGTCTATTGGCCTTTAGAAAACCAACCCCACACTATTTACCCCAATCTTTTTGTATAATATGAAAGAAGATGTTACTCCGAGTAAATAGATACCCAACAAATCACACTTTAAAATTGCACAAATTTCAATACTTAAGATTCTACATAGGCTACGCTTTAACATTTTTTACACCAGTTTAGATTTAAAGAGGAGTAAAGAGGGGATGGAGGCACTTTAAAAAAAAAATATTATTGTTTATTTTATTTTTATTTTTAAACTTTCCCTTTATTTCTTCATTTTTTTATCACTTTTATTCATATTGCAAGGAACGTAAACATCCCTTATAATAGGAATAGGGCATGACAGGTCCTCTTAAATAATTAAAGAGGGCTGTGTGATTTTTACACTTTCTACCATGATTTTGGATGTAAGTGCTATATATTTTCTTTAATAAAACCTTTGGAAATACTGCACCATGAAGCCTCTTCCTTCTATCCTATGATATTCCACGATGCTGGAGATTACCTAGAGAAGGTGTTTTTTGTGTCTCTGAGATTTCCACAATATCGGACAGCCCGCTGTATGAAAGAGGATCTTTCCCTTGGATCAGCCCGAGGAGGAGTATTCCCTGTCGGCCATTTCTGGTGTGAGCGTGTATGATCTCTATAATTTGAGATCCAACAGTTCTGCTAAGCGGCGCAGGTTTATCTTTGTATGAACAAGAGCACTGAGTGAACTTATGGGGGTTGATTTACTAAAGGGAAATAGACTGTGCACTTTCCAAAGTGCAGTTGCACTCTGCAAGTGCACTTGCTCCAGAGCTTAGTAAATGAGTATAAGCTCTGCTGACGTCCATCATCCAATCATGTTCAAGCAAAAATTCTTTTTTTTTTATTTTCCTTGCACGTGATTGAGTACTCTTTGCAAGGTGAAGCCTTACCTCATTTACAAAGCTCTAGAGCAACTGCAAAGTGCACAGTTTTTTTGCCTTTAGTAAATCAACCCCACAGTGTCCAGCTAACTTTTTTCACACTGAGGAGCGCTTTTTTTTCAAAATTGTCGCTCTTTTTTTGTTTATAGCATAAAAAATAAAAAAACACAGAGGTGATCAAATACCACCAAAAGAAAGCTCTATTTGTGGGAAAATAAAGGACGTCAATTTTGTTTGGGTACAACATCGCACGACCGTGCAATTGTCAGCTAAAGTGACGCAGTGCCAAATCGCAAAAAAATGCTCTGGTCAGGAAGGGGGTAAATCCTTCCGGGGCTGAAGTGGTTAATTGTTTGCTTTATAATGGATGCAATGTCACCTGTGCTGAATGGCTGACCTCCTGTGTTTAGTAAGCAGGAGTGCAGGGCCCAGAAGCAAGTGGAGATCACTGAATCAGTATCTACTTCAGTGATTTCCAGCATCCAGGGGCATTGGCCAGGTATGGTATGTGCTTAGTTACATTGGTACAAGCTGGATCAATGTAACTATATATTATACAGCCATGCCTAGAATTTTACTTTAACCACTTCAGCCCTGGAAGATTTCGTTGCTGAATGACCGGGCCATTTTTTGCGATTCGGCACTGCGTCGCTTTAACTGACAATTGAACGGTCGTGCGACGCTGCACCCAAATAAAATTTATATCCTTTTTTTCCCCACAAATAGAGCTTTCTTTTGGTGGTATTTGATCGCCTCTGTGGTTTTTATTTTTTGTGCTATAAACAAAAAAAAGAGCAATAATTTTGAAAAAAACACAAAATTTTGTACTTTTTGCTATAATAAATATCCCCATTTTTTTTAAATCTGTGAATCTGATCTCCTGAACCCTTTTTAGAGCCACTTGCTGCCTACATGCGTAAATTCCACAATAGGAAGGTTTCCTGGTGATGATAACAGTGGACCATGTCTGTGTAATGCATATATAAGCAATCATTTGTAGTCCTCATCAAAAGCAAAATGGGAGCACAATTGGGAGACGGGCAGAGCATTGTCAGCCTATAAAAGAAAGTACCTGAACCATTCATGGATCAGAGCAATAAGTAATGTGTCAAATAGGAACACAGGTTGCAATAAAAATCATCTTATTACCTTTCTTCACTGTATCCAAAACTAAAATACCAAAAATAGTTTTGGTTGAAGTTCTGTAAGCTTTTTAAGACTTTAATACAGTTTGCAAAAAAAAATCGAAATACTTTGGTGGAAACCAGAAGAGATAAAAAAATAATAATAACTTCTTGCACTGATGAATTCTATTTTGTTTCATATTTTAAATTTGATGATCTACAAGACAGAACATATCATTTTATCATTCTGAGGTTTTCATAGGCTAAATCACCTTTTGGAAGAAAAATGTATTCATATTTTTTAATTAAAGCCCAGGACACCTAGAGATCTCAGAAAGAATAAGATTTAACATCTTTCCTATCAAAATGCATGCTAGAATTTCAAAAGGTTGGATAAATGTTATTAATGATTGTTTATTATTCAAATATATCATCATTATGAGATATATTTTTCAGTGGTGCTCAATGTCTGTTACATTATGCCCATGTCAACCATATAATGTGCCTGTATTTCATATCTATGTGGTGTTTGATTTGGCAATATCTTTTAAGCTTGTCCTTTTATATTCCGAAAATGTTAGCGATTACCTGGAAAAGGTCAGCAGAGAATGATATGTATAGATGCTTGCACCGCTTGTAATCATTTTTATTACTTTTATATAAAACAGCTTTATACAGATGTGGCCAAGCTATTTACAAATTGCATTTCAGTTTAAAGAGACCCTGTTGACAGATCATTCTTTCCAACACAAACTCTTCATATAGGACCATATGTACAATTAACATTATTTATGCATGCTATTTACCTGTAAAAACCTCCCTGGTGCTCACATCCTAAAAGCCTGAGACTTCTAGCACTGCCACTACTAAAGTAACACTCTACAGTATTCCTCTTTACACCTCCCTCAGCTGCCACTTAAAACAGTTATGTAAGGAATTGATAGAGTTGATGGAGTTGATGGAGTTGGGGTGGTGGTGGGGGGGGGGGTGAAAGTGTGAAAGTGCTGGTCTCACGCAGAAAATATCTAGACACTCCCAGAAAAGGAAAAACTGACATTGTAATACTTCAGACTTCTTTGTTTAAAAGTTAAAAAAGGATTAGGACACAGAGCTTCTTGACTCATGGAACAATACGGTTATCTGATATAGTGACAGTGATCTGCATATAATTATTTTATATTACATTCTTCTTTTTAAAGTGTTTGTATTTTAGGCGAGAGCTAATGTGTCTCATTTGTGTCACTTTAGGTATTTTAGCTGTTAATTTGCACCAGAAATGGATGCAATTTAGTTATGATCAATTCCCTTGATGTATCGTCATTGATCACATTATCATAACTCTGTCTATTATATATTATAATGGAGATTACTTCTTCATTTGACATCTTTTAACTCTTGCTGAAAAAAGCTTTTAGACTCTGTATTGAATGCTTAAATATATAATTAATTGTATTTTTAAAGTGAGCTTAATGTACATACATTGTGCACATAATTTGTTAAATTTTCTTTCTGCTTTTTCTGTACTTAAGTGTTATTATATTACCCCATAGAAGGTAGATTTTAATTCTTCACAAAAGAATGATTTATCCTCACCTAAAGATTTATCCAATCTTGCCTTAGACCCGTTAATATATAATAGCTGAGTGAGCCCAGATGCATATTGCTATACTGTGGGATAGTGGAATAGACATTCCTGCTCTCCCCATACTCTGAAAGTCAAGGTACTTCTGTTGCTCCTAGTAGAGTTTTTTTTTTTTTTACCATCAAAAAAGGTATGGTCAGAATCCCGGTGATGGGTTGGCAGTCAGCACATCTTAAGGTGCAGTAATAGTTCTAGGTCTACCTTAAACTCCAACCTAACAGCTAACACATGAAATAATATGCATGTATGCGAGCTGTTTGCATACAGATGAAAAAAAGATATTTTATTTCTCTCCATCCAGTCCTGAGATCAACATAGCTCTGTCCTACAGCATGGTCCTTTCTAACCAGAGACCCTTTCTTTATTGCAGTTATACTTTCGCCTATGGGTCTCCTCTAACCCCCTTTCCCTTTATCCTGTGACTGGAAGTGAAATGAAAAGCAGCACACTGACAAGCTCATCTCTCTGTCACTCTGCTCACTCCTACTATCGTCATGGTTGCTTGTACTGCAAAAAAACTATTGGCCCACTTCCCTTCTCTAAACTTTGCTGTATAGGAACTGCAAGACCATGATACTAAGTCAAATTCAGGTATTTACACTATCTATCTATCTATCTATCTATCTATCTATCTATCTATCTATCTATCTATCTATCTATCTATCTATCTATCTATTATATATACATATTTGGAAGCACAACATTAAAGCCCACCTTCATGCTGCCACATACAGTATTTGCTTACAGCAGCAGAAAAAGTGTTAATGATGTGCTAATGAACACAGAGCTGTATTAACTTGTGCTTTTTATATCTGCCTGGAGTTCAGCTGCAAACCATATATCACAATCTACAACCTTTAGGCCAAATATACTGGCTATGGCAACATTTAGTGACCATTATAAATGTTACATTAAAGTAAATCTGTGCTTTCCCTGTGCAGGAAGATGCAACAGGTTTAGTTTAAAGCTTTTCCCCTAAGCAGCTTACTTTTCCTTTGCACAATTGACACAGTGTTTGCCATAAGTGAGCAAAAGCAAGAAGAAGCCCCGTTTAAGCTCTAGGTCAATTCTAGTGAGAATTTACACAGAAATGCTGTGGAGGTATGTCAGGAGTGATGTAAATAAAGTCTTGAAACTTGTATCCAGTTAAAAGACACGATTTCCAGAGCTTTTAAAAAAACATCATAGAGAAATAGTGCTGCGCAATTCATAAATTTCCATAAATAAATAAATAAAAATATATATATCAGAAAAAAGTCCCAACAGGTGCATGTGGAGACAGCACGATCGCTACTGGGTGCGGTGACACACAAATGTTGAAAAATCCGGTGATAGTAATCCCTCCACCACATATATAGATGACCTCTCACCTCCAGAATTTGACCTGAAACAGGTCACATAGCGAGATACAAATCTCCAGATAGACATTTCCCAAGTCTCCAGTCCGGTATTAATCCTCAAATCAACACTCAATAGGGCAATCAAACATGTATGTAAAGAAGAACAAAGCAATCTAGTGCTCTCTGTAAACCACGTTTATTGATACAAAAAAATTTAAAATTTGCACTTACATGGGGCCTCACTCATATCCGAGTGCTGGCATATAAGTGTGTGATAGTATTGAGATGGCATCCTTAAACGGAAGGTGGAGGAGCACAAGGTCTCTAACACTCACCTGGGTGATAATGTCGTCATGGAGGAGTGGAAGAGGACTCCAGTGGCAACCTGTGAAGCTCTGGTGAACTCCATGCCCAAGAGGGTTAAGGCAGTGCTGGAAAATAATGGTGGCCACACAAAATATTGACACTTTGGGCCCAATTTGAACACTTTCACTTAGGAGTATACTCACTTTTGTTGCCAGCGGTGTAGACATTAATGGCTGTGTGTTGAGTTATTTTGAGGGAACAGCAAATTTACACTGTTATACAGGCTGTACACTCACTACTTTACATTGTAGCAAAGTATAATTTCTTCAGTGTTGTCACATGAAAAGATTATAAAAATATTTACTAAAATGTGAGGGGTGTACTCACTTTCGTGAGATACTGTATATACATTTATATAATGCATATATTTTAATCTTCAGAATTAAACAGCCAAAAAAATGAATTTCCCAAATTAATCCCCAGGTCCAAACAATTAAATTGAGTGTTCTGGATGATATTTGCAATTACAATGCCAAGTGCTTACATAAGTGAACATAATGTTATTATGATTTTTAGTGATCACAAACCCAGCCCAGCCTGATATCTTATTTTAACGTTACGCTACCAAAATACACAAATCTATTTTTTTTCCCTGCATGTGTCATAGCATGGAAAGGGGAATAAAGTTCTGCTAAAGTAAAATCCATACATTCACTTTCAGTTTTTCTACAACATAACATAAATGTGGCACTAACATTTTAATCAGCAAACATTGCTAATTATGACTATATATTACTCAGCGCTGCACAACCAAAATCAACATACAATCATCTTTTAAGTGTCATTAAAGTCCCAAATATGCAAACAAATAAAAAATATTAAATATAAAAATTCCATGTGTAATGTGTGCTTATATCAGCTTCTGAATATCCTTAAACTTCTTCTGTGCTTCACACACTGTGCCACACCACCGCCACCATTAGCAGCTCACCTTTTAATTTGACAAACAATAGGTCATGTACGCTTGTTCCTTTAAGGGAAGTAGCCCAATGGATCTAATTTATTAGATGATATTCTTTGGAACCCACTACTATGGCATATACACCCCCAGATACTTCAATAAAGAAGCTCAGAAAAAAAGCCATATAGAAACCTTCACAGTGCTTTCCATAAAACAATGCATATGTATTTAATAAAACTCACAGAAGAAATACGTTCAAAGTGCAGGAAGCTGGTGCACCACAGGTATCTTGCATATAGAAGACCACCACAGGGGTGTCACTGCAGCTTGTGGATGAAACTCAAATACTTGCTGTACCTTTCCCTTTTAAAACTGCTATGTATAACAAAGTATGGTTAAAAAGTATGGGTAAAAAGGTAAAAATGTCTTGTGTCACCGGCTCCACCCCCCTTACACGTTACACCACAGGGGTGGCTTCCTCAGAAGTTTTTTTTTATGGAAAGCACTATGATGGTTTTCTATATTGCTTTTTTATGAGCTTCTATGTGAAAGTATCTGGATGTGTATATTCTGAAGTGGGTCCTTAAGAATATCATCTATTTAATTGGATCCATTGGGCTACTCCCCTTAAAGAGACAAGCACACACGACCTATTGTTTGTAGGTCAAATTGTAAGGTGAGCTGCTAATGGTGGCGGTGGTGTGGCACAGTGTGTGAAGCATGGAAGAAGTTTAAGAATATTCAGAAACTGAAATAAGGTCATATTACAAGTAGCATTTTATATTTAGATTTTTATTTGTGTGCATATTTGTGACTTTCATGCACTTGAAAGACGATTGTTTGATTATTTTGGTTGTGCAGGGCTGAATAATATATAGTTATTTTCTGTTTGGGTGTGTAGTACACTGGGTTAATTTCAGCAGCAGCATGGTATATATATTTTTCTTAGTTTTCTATAATAATTGTGATAACAGAGTGGTGTGTGCAGGGGCAATATTGTTTCTTTGCTAATTATATTTTGGGGTTAATATGTGGGGTGTGCAAATTGTTTAAACATTGCATGGGTAAGGATTACAGGAGCATGCACTTTTTTATTATTTATTCTCAATAAAAAACACGGAAATAAAAATATATATATCCAAATCTACTACCAACTGAAAGCCCTACCTGTCTTAAAAAAATGTTGTATAATACAATAGTACAATAACCTAGAACACAAACAATAAAAGGTACGGCGTGAAACTAAGACATCGCCAAAATGAAAAAAAAAAAATGAAAAGACGCTCTGGGACTCAAGGGGATGTAGGTAGAAAAAAGCCTAGGGATTCAAGAGGCTAATAGT
The DNA here is from genome assembly GCF_042186555.1 of Aquarana catesbeiana. Lineage (NCBI taxonomy): Eukaryota > Metazoa > Chordata > Amphibia > Anura > Ranidae > Aquarana > Aquarana catesbeiana. The sequence goes on along the minus strand of NC_133326.1, from coordinate 479,088,883 downwards.
TCAATATCAGATCTCTGTATGTGAGAAGCAAAATGTATCCCAATGTTCATATCATATGTGTGAAGCAAACAGTTGGACCAGGGCTTAGATTTACCAAACACAAATCTTCATTGAGTTGAACTGCCAAAAATTGCCTACCATGGACAACAGTGTAATGTTTACATGGGTGGCCTGCCCCTTCCTCTTACAACAGCAGAAGAAGAGGAAAGAGAAACTAATGAGTGAATGAATCTTTCATTCATTAGTTCCAGATCAGTGGATCAACAGATCCCAAGGTTTTTTAATTGTTTTCTTAAGGGATCACTAAAGATAATTAAAAAAAAAAATAACAAACATGTTATACTTACCTCCACTGTGCAGCTCGTTTTGCACAGAGTGGCCCTGAACCTGGTCTTCTGGGGTTCCTTGGTGGCTGTCTTGGCTCCCCCCCGCAAGGACTCAACACTTTCATGCGAGCTCCCTCGCATGGTGTTGAGTGCTTGCGGGCACGCTCCCGTGATACAGCCGGTGGCCATAGCCGCTCACTGTATCACTCGTCCCCGCCCCCGGCGCGCCGCGTCCTTGGATGTGATTGACAGCAGCGCGAGCCAATGGCTGTGCTGCTTTCAATCCATCCACTGTAACCAATCAATGGCCAGGCAGGGTGACAAAGAGGATGTCGGGGGCGAGCGCAGGACTTTCGAGGGGTCAGGTAAGTAAAACGGGGGGCTGGGGGGGCCGGTATTGTCAGATGTTTTTTCAGCTTAATGCATATAATGCATTAAGCTGAAAAAACTTTTACCTTTACAACCCCTTTAACCACTTAAGGACCAAGCCTCTTTTTGAGATTTGTTGTTTACAAGTTAAAAACATTTTTTTTGCTAGAAAATTACTTAGAACCCCCAAACATTATACATTTTTCTCTAACACCCTAGAGAATAAAATGGCGGTCATTGCAATACCTTCTGTCACACCGTATTTGCATATCGGTCTTACAAGCACACTTTTTTGGGAAAAAATACACTTTTTTGAATAAAAAAATAAGACAAGAGTAAAGTTAGCCCAATTCTTTTTATATTGTAAAAGATAATGTTACTCCGAGTAAATTGATACCCAACGGGGTTGATTTACTAAAGGGAAAAAGACTGTGCACTACTAAAGGGAAAAAGAAAGTGCAGTTGCCCTCTTCAAGAGCAGTTGCTCCAGAGCTTGGTAAATGAGCAGAAGCTCTGCTGACTTCTATCATCCAATCATGTGCAAGCAAAAATGCAGTTTTTTAAAATTTCCTTGCACGGGATTGGGTACTCTTTGCAAAGTGAAGCCTTACCTCATTTACTAAGCTCTGGAGCAATTGCACTTGCAGAGGGCAACTGCCCTCTGCAAAAGTGCACAGTTTTTTTGCCTTTAGTAAATCAACCCCAACATGTCACGCTTCAAAACTGTGCCCACTCGTGGAATGGCGACAAACTTTTACCCTTAAAAATCTCCTTAGGTGACCTTGGTCTTTTTTCTTTTATATAGAAAAATAAAATAAAAATCCAGTAGCTATTAAATACAACCAAAAGAAAGCTCTGGCTAAAAAAAATATATACAATTCATTTGGGTCCAGTGTAGCATGACAAAGTGACTGTCAGTCAAACTATCACAGCATTAAAAACTGAAAACTGGCCTGGTAACAAAGGCGTATTACAGGCTAGTACTGAAGTGGTTGAGGTGGTATTAAACTTTTAAAACTTTTAAAGACAAAAAAAAACTTTCTCCCTGCAAGGTAAAGGCATAATTTGCTAGTATGCAATATAACATTGCATGCTATCACATTATGAAAGACTTACCTTGAAATGGAGCCCTCCATTTGCTCCCTGTCACCACTACAAAGGCTTCTATCTTCACCCAGTCCTCTCTTCGGGTTTGTGGACCGCAATGGCCACTGCACAGAGCTCTGACGTCACCGGCTGCCAACCAAGCAACTATCTCCTAAACAGTTCACGTTTAGGAGATATTCATTTAACCTACAGATAAGCTTTATTATAAGCTTAACTTTAGATAAAAATCAAAATCCAAAGTTTTCTACCATTTTAACCGCTTAACCCCCCTGGCAGTATTCCCGAGTCTGGCTCGGGGTGGATTTTCAATACCAAAAGCAGTATCCCCGAGCCAGACTCGGGATCGCATCGCAGGATCCAGGAAGAGTTTACTTACCTTGTCCCCTGGATCCTGTGATGTCTCCCTGCTGTGATTGGCGAGCCGCTGTGTCTCGCTCAATTCACAGTGCCGAGCTCCGTTCCCTGAGAGCGTTGCGACGCATGGGGACGGAGTTCGGCGGCAAAATCAAACAGTAAAACACACAGTATAGATACAGTATACTGTAATCTTACAGATTACAGTACTGTATCAAATCATTTCACATCCCTTTTGTCCCTAGTGGTCTGCCCAGTGTCCTGCATGCAGTTTTATATTATATATACTGTTCTTTCTGCCAGGAAACTGGAGATTGTCCATAGCAACCAAAACTGTCCCTTTACATCAAAAGTGGCTTTAGACCAGCTAGAAAACAGCGATAATAAATTAGAATCACTCGCAGAATTGAGTGATAGTGATTTGTGGGGAAATCTGTCACCAAACACTAAAAGTAATGAAAGCGACAATTCTGCAACTGAGCAAATTTCAGTGTTTTTGATTTGATTACATTATTGAATAATTTTTATTATTATTATATTATTATTTGTTATAATTATTTATAGTTATTTATTATATTATCATTTTTTATTTCGTTTTTCAAACTTTATCATACCTGTGATGTTTACTAGACTCTTGTTTAGACAGATTTAAGTGAGTTATTCACAAGAATTACAGGCCTACAATATAAAACGCCAAATTTCTGTGCAAAATAATGGTACCACTTTCAGCACCTAAAATCTGAAATAATCATACCGCCAGGGAGGTTAAAGACCAGCCCCCGCAGTTATACTGCAGCAGTTTGGCTGTCCTGAGAGAATCACCTTCACGGTACGTCAGCTGCTTTAAGACCGCTTAAAGTGGCTGATGTACCATGATGGCTATTTGCCCAGGAGAGCTAACCTGCCATGGCATGACACTGGAGCTGATGCGTGTGGCCAGCAGCCGCGATGTCAGTCCGCCACCCGCGATCGCTCCTGAGAGAGACAGAATGGGGATCTGTCAATGTAAGCAGATCGTCTGTTCTTTGTGATTAGGAACAGCGACACTACACTGCCCCCACAGTTAGAAACACCTCCCTAGGAATACTTAGGCCCCTTTCAGACTGGGGCAGGGGCGGCATCGGCGGTAAAGCGCCGCTATTTTTAGGAGTTCTTTACCGTTGTTTTACCGACGGTATTCGGCTGCTAGCGGGTCGGTTTTACCCCTCACTAGTGACCGAGAAAGGGTTAAACACCACTGCAAAGTGCCTTTGCAGAGGCGCTTTGCCGGTGGTATAGCCGCGTTGCCCCATTTCAAACTCCAAAGATGCTGCTAGCAGGACTTTTTTTCCCGTCCTGCTAGAGCACCGCTCCAGTGTGAGAGCCCTCAGGGCTTTCACATTGGAGACAAAGCAGCGGCACTTTCAGGGCGCTTTGCAGGTGCAATTTTTAGTGCTGTAGCGCCTGCAAAGCACCCCAGTGAGAAAGGGGTCTTAACCCCTTGATCGTCCCCTACTGTTAACTCCTTCCCTGCCAGTGACATTTATACAGTAATCAGTGGCTATTTTTATCTCTGATTGGTGTATAAATGTCAATGGTCCCAAAAAAGTGTCAAATCTGTCTGCCGCAATGTCGCAGTCCCGCTGTCTCACTGATCACAGCCATTACTAGTAAAAAAAAAAATATATAATAATAAAAATGCCATAAACCTTTCCCCTATTTTGTAGACGCTATTACTTTTGCGCAAACCAATCAATATACGCTTATTGCAATTTTTTTTACCAAAATATGTAGAAGAATACATATTGGCCTAAACTGTTGAAGAAATTAGTTCTTTTACATTTTTTGGGGAATATTTTTTAATGCAAAATGTAAAAAATATATATATATATTTTTTCAAAATTGTTGGGCTTTTTTTGTTTATAGCGCCAAAAAAAAAACCACAGAGGTGATCAAATATACATAAATTTTGTTTGGGTACAATGCCGCACGACAGCACAATTGTCAGTTAAAGCGACACAGTGCCGTATCGCAAAAAATGGCCTGGTCATTAAGGGAGCAAATCCTTCCGATCCTTAAGTGGTTAAACTCCAGTTTAAAATAAAAACAAAAAAAACAACCCTGTTTAGCTGAACTGTATACAGTACATTTTACCAACTTTATTTTTGTTGGTGTATACCTTTTTCCTGTTCTAAAAAAATTGCTGTTTGTTTCACCGGGTCCTCCACCTCCTTTTTAATTGTGTTGCCCTTCGCTGAACTCTTTCTAATTCAGCAACATTTTTCCTGAGGATTGGTGACGAAATCTGAACTACTTATTCAAGATGAAGCCAAACCAGTGTATTGTAGAAGAGTATTCCATTCTTGCACATTCAGGCTTGGGAAAGTAATGGCTTTGGCAAATGTTGTGACTATTCCATGTACAATGTAGGAGATTAACGGAACTAAAAAAAAATAAAATAAACAATAAGCAATTACAATTTGCAGATCCATTCTGAAACATGTACAAGAAGTTGGGTTTTGATATACACAGTTTGGAAAAAAATCCATATAACAAAGGTCAGAACTGTATAAGTCATTTGTAATTGCATAATTGTAGTCTAATACAGCAAAGTTAATTTCATTATATTTATACCACAAATCTATGAAACATTGATAAAACCTTGCAAAATGTCATAAATCACCGAAAACAATTGAGGCTATTAACTGCACAAAGATTCTGTGATACAATTTAAGGCTTATGTAAATAGATCAATTCACAAAGACACAGATCTTTTCATGCTTACTGCAGCTTGCTGGTCTGCTAGTGATGTTATATTTTTTAAGACCATACTTACCAACTATCTTGGTTTAGCTGGCACAGTCCTGCTTTAAATCCATTGCCCCATGACTGCTGCATCTTGGGCTGGCAACGTAGTCAACCCTGAGTTGTAAGTTTTTCAGGCATATGTAGGGCAGCCCTGCATGAAGGGGGCCATCTACTCTTTCTTATGAAGGTACTTCCTGAAGGGGCTGATCGGGGCTGCCGACATGACATAATGCTTAGCTGCTCTGTACAGCCCTTAGTGTCCTAGCACTGACTACTATGCCTCAGGCAAGGATGGCACAGGATGCACAATTACACAGATCACAGTATTATAAGAAGTTCCAATAACCTGTTGTATAGAGATTTGGGGGGAGAGCTCTGTACTGTGTGTGTGTGTCATTTTTAGTTTGGCCTGAGCTAAACTTATGCACACCTGAGTTCAAAGCGTAATGCACAACTGAGTCCTGCGCAATATGCACTTCTGAGCCCTGTGCGTTATGCACTCTGAGCCCTGCGCCCTGTGCGTCATGCACTCCTGGGCCCTATACATTAATTAAACACTCCTGAACCCTGTGACACATGTACTTATGAAACCTACAGTCTGCACTCATACGCCCTTCACACTGTGTGCTGTGCATTGCTGAGCTTTGTTGTACATTTCATAATTCTGACCTCTTTACTCCTAATGCTATATTTTATATTACATATTTCTGACCAAAGCATTTATTGTATCTACAGTTGCTGGTTGCTAAATAGTCATTAACTTTTTGTTTGAATTCCTCTTTAAGGCAGACTAAAAAGCAAATGTAATGTAAGTTTTAAAGAGGTTGTAAACCTTCAAAGGTTTTTCACCTTAATGGATCCTATGCATTAAGGTGAAAAACCTTTTGTGGTGTAGCAGCCCCCCAGAGCCCCCCTTTTACTTACCTGACCCCGATCGTTCCAATGACGGGGATGAGCAGAGCAGCTCCAGCCGATGTCTTGGGTCCTCATTGGCTGGATTGATAGCAGCAGGAGCATTGGCCAGTGAAACGGGAGCCAGGAGGCAGGGCCAAGTCCTGCTGTCTGTGTCAATAGATGCAGTAGCAGGACTCAGGAGCGTGCCCGCACGAGTGCCCCCAGGGGGATACAGGTCTCCGTGGAGGGACTTGAGAAGAGCAGGAGCGCCACCGGAGTGCCCCAAAAGAGGAGGATTGGGGACCCTCTGTGCAAAATCCTTGCACAGAGGAGGTATGACATGTTTGTTATTTTAAATGTTGTTTGTTACATAGTTACCTAGTTAGTCAGGTTGAAAAAACACACAAGTCCATCTAGTTAAAACAAAACAAAAACAAAAAACATAAAAAAAATCCCATATACACAATCCTATACCCACAGTTGATCCAGAGGAAGGCGAAAAACCCCAGCAAAGCATGAGACAATTTGCTACAGCAGGGAAAAAAATTCCTTCCTGATCCCCTGAGAGGCAATCAGATATTCCCTGGATCAACTTTACCTATAAATGTTAGTACCCAGTTATATTATGTACACCTGGGAAATAATCCAGTCCTTTTTTAAAGCAATCTACTGAGCTGGCCAGAACCACCTCTGGAGGGAGCCTATTCCACATTTTCTCTAATGCCGCGTACACACGACCGGACTTTCAGAAGGTCCGACGGAATCATTCCATCGGATATTCCGATCGTGCGTGGGCTTCATCTGACCTTTTCTTTCGAAAATTCTGATGGACCTAGAAATAGAACATGTTTTAAATCTTTCCGACGGAATCAATTCCTTTCTGGAAAACCGTTCATCTGTATGCTATTCTGATGGACCAAAAACGATGCAAGGGCAACTATTGGCTACTGGCTATTGAACTTGCTTTTTCTAGTCTCATCGCATTCTAAACGATCGGACTTTGGTGTGATCGTGTGTAGGCAAGTCCGTTTCAGCAGAACTCCATCGGAACTCCGTTGGAAAAACCGTCAGAGTTTATTCTGACGGAAAAAACGGTCGTGTGTACGCGGCATTATGCTATGTACACACGATAGGATTTTCCGACATTTAAACCGTGGATTTATTTCCGACGGATTTTAGCTGAAACTTGTCTTGTATACACATGGTTACACAAATGTTGTTGGAAATTCAGAACGTCAAGAACGCGGCGACGCACAACACGTACGACGAGCCGAGAAAAATGAAGTTCAATAGCCAGTGCGGCTCTTCTGCTTGATTCCGAGCATGCGTGGAATTGTGTGTGTTGGAATTGTGTACACACAATCGGAATTTTCGACACACATCGAACATTTGTTGTCGGAAAATCCTATCGTGTGTACATAGTATTACTGTGAAGAAACCTTTTCCGTATGTGTCAGACTCTTGCTTGTGGCACAGTCATTAAAGCATATTATATAGGTACAAGAACTGTGGTATGTGTGCTGTGTATATAGTAGAAGTTTTTTCTTAACTATGCAACTTTAAGTCTCTCCTTTTTGTAGCAAAATTTGGCCATAAACCTACCAAGTGATGCTGCACACAGTGCACACTACTTTCCTACTCACCTCTGGGAGCTCCAGGTCTTTCACAAATCTACCAATGAGATTGCACTCCAGGGGAATTACATCACTACAAATAAGAGCACACAAGTAACCAATTCAGAATTTTCAGCAATGTAATGTCCCTAAATTTTTTATTACAAAAACCTTCAACCCATCAGCAATCACAAATGTCACAATACTTAGACGAAAGGTAAGTGACAAATTATGTTTTCTACACATTTTTTGACAGATATGTTTGTAGTGTAATTGGTGTTTATCACTGTATTCTCTGCAAGAGCTGTTGGGTTTTTGCACTATAAATAGTTACATAGTTACATAGTAGGTGAGGTTGAAAAAAGACACAAGTCCATCAAGTCCAACCTACGTGTGTGATTATATGTCAGTATTACATTGTATATCCCTGCATGTTGCGGTCATACAGGTGCTTATCTAATAGTTTCTTGAAACTATCATGCCCCCCCCCCCCCCCCCCCCGCTGAGACCACCACCTGTGGAAGGGAATTCCACATCCTTTACGCTCTTACAGTAAAGAACCCTCTACGTAGTTTAAGGTTAAACCTCTTTTCCTCTCATTTTAATGAGTGGCCACGAGTCTTGTTAAACTCCCTTCTGCGAAAGAGTTTTATCCCTATTGTGGGGTCACCAGTATGGTATTTGTATATTGAAATCATATCCCCTCTCCAGAGAGAATAAGTTCAGTGCAGGCAACCTCTCCTCATAACTAATATCCTCCAGACCCTTTATTAGCTTTGTTGCCCTTCTTTGTATCTGCTCCATTTCCAGTACACCTTTCATGAGGACTGGTGCCCAAAACTGCACAGCATACTCTAGGTGCGGCCGGACCTGAGTCTGAGTAGAGCGGGAGAATTGTTGTTTTATCTCTGGAGTTGATCCCCTTTTTAATGCATGCCAATATTCTGTTTGCTTTGTTAGCAGCAACTTGGCATTGCATGCCATTGCTGAGCCTATCATCTACTACGACCCCCCAGGTCCTTTTCCATCCTAGATTCCCCCAGAGGTTCTTCGCCCAATGTATAGATTGCAATCATATTTTTGCCACCCAAATGCATTATTTTACATTTTTCTACATTGAACCTCATTTGCCATGTAGTTGCCCACTCCGTTAATTTGTTCAGATCTTTTTGCAAGGTTTCCACATCCTGCGGAGAAGTTATTGCCCTGCTTAGCTTAGTCCACAAATACAGGAATTGAACTGTTTACCCCATCCTCCAGGTCATTTATGAACAAATTAGATAGGATTGGTCCCAGCACAGAACCCTGGGGGACCACTACCACCCCCTGACCATTCCGAGTATTCCCCATTTATCACCACCCTCTGAACTCGCCCTTGTAGCCAGTTTTCAATCCATGTACTCACTCTATGGTCCATGCCAATGGACCATATTTTGTACAGTAAATGTTTATGGGGAACTGTGTCAAATGCTTTTGCAAAATCCAGATACACCACGTCTATGGGCCTTCCTTTATCTAGATGGCAATTCACCTCCTCATAGAAGGTTAATAGATTGGTTTGGCAAGAACGATTCTTCATGAATTCATGCTGATTACTGCTAATGATACCGTTCTCAATACTAAAATCTTGTATATAAAAAAGTAGAAAAAAGGGACACTCCTATGGCCACATCCGTATAAATTGTATATCATAAGAAAAGGGAAGGGGGTTCAACAAGGACCCCCTGAGCGGACTTTAGAGGCACAACAAACCTGAGAAAGCATAATCAAAATAACAATATAATCAATTTTATTCAACACAAATACATACAATACAAAGACATTGACAAAAGATAGTAAAAAAGCATCTATATAAAAAAATATACATGATATGGGCCCCAATGTGTTTACGCTTTTCGTATAGAACTTCTTCAGGACACATCAGGTTTCAGTAAATACACAAGAGGGTTTAACTTGTAAAGAGGCTTTCACTAGTTCAAAAGCGGTAGTTCAAATTTATTCAAATATAGACGTCAAGGTATTAGCAATAGAGGTGGATGACCATCAACTGTTTCCATTTATAACCAATCTCGGGGTTCAGTTCCAACGAGGAAGGGCCAATAAATAGCCAATAATAAATAGTAGCAATGCAGCAACCATGGGGGGGCACCAATGAGCCCATAAATCGTGTCTGCTCAATGGTCCATGTGGAACCGTGCAAATGCACTGGGGGACCTTAACCACTTGCCGACTGCCTAACGCAGATATACTGCGGCAGAATGACACGGGCAGGCAAAATCATGTACCTGGTACCCGGTGCCCGAGGCGGTCGGCATCGTTAGGGGGGCGATTCATGCTGAGGGGGAGGCCACTCATTCGTGGCCACCCCCTCGTGATCGCTCACAACAAATGACAATCTTCCTCTGCCTCTGTAATGTAAACAGCGGCAGAGGAAGTGATGTCATCTCTCCTTGAGTCTGTCTTTTTCGTTCCGGTGCCGAGGAGAGAAGTCATCCAAGTAAGTGCACCAACACTACACTTACAGTAGAACACTCTAGGTACACTTTTCACCCCCCATCACCCTACATCACCCCCCGATCACCCCCCTGTACCCCCTGTCACAGTGACACCAATAGCATTTTATTTTTTTTTTTACTGATTATTGCATTGGTGTCAGTTTGTGACAGTTATAAGTGGTAGGGCAGTTAGTGGTAGCCCCCTCTAAGTCTAGGGTACCCCCCTAACCCCCCTAATAATGTTTTAACCCCTTGATCACCCCCCCATCGCCAGTGTCACTAAGCGATCATTTTTCTGATTGCTGTATTAGTGTCACAGGTGACGCTAGTTAGGGAGTTAAGTATGTATGTTCGCCGTCAGCGTTTTATAGCATCAGGGACCCCCATATACTACCTAATAAAGGTTTTAACCCCCTGATTGCCCCCTAGTTAACCCTTTCACCAGTGATCACCCTATAACTGTTATGAGTGACGCTGGTTAGTTAGTTTGTTTTTTATAGTTTCAGGGCACCCGCCGTTTATTACCTAATAAAGGTTTAACCCCCTGATCGCCTGGCGGTGATATAAGTTAGGTTTTATGGTCAGATAGGGTCTGCGTTGCCCCAGGCAGCGCCAGGTTAGTGCCAGTACCGCTAACACCCACACACGCAGTATACACCTACCTTAGTGGTATAGTATCTGAACGGATCAATATCTGATCCAATCAGATCTATACTAGCGTCCCCAGCAGTTTAGGGTTCCCAAAAACTCAGTGTTAGCAGGATCAGCCCAGATACCTGCTACCACCTGCGTTTTGCCCCTCGGCCCAGCCCTGCCCAGCCCACCCAAGTGCAGTATCGATCCATCACTGTCACTTACAAAACACTAAACACACATAACTGCAGCGTTCGCAGAGTCAGGCCTGATCCCTGTGATTGCTAACAGTTTTTTTGGTAGCGTTTTGATACAGTCGCTAACAGTCAGGAGCTTTTTTACCTGTGAGTCTCACTAGTGTACCACTAAATTTAGAGCCCAAAATGGCAAATCGAAGGTACACTAGTGAAGAGGCCTACACGTTTCTGAGCATGACAGATAGTGAAGAGGAAGTCACTCATCTGTCAGATTCAGGCTCAGAATACGATCCTGTAGACGACAGCGGCTCCATGACAGATAGCTCTGACGACGGAGTTGTGGTCCCTGCCAAGGTCAGGCGTACCAGACCCCAAACTTCTTCTTCTGTCGTTGATGTGCAAGAACCGCAGGTCCCTCGTATGGAGCAGAGCAGTACTAGCGCCGCTATTCCTTCTGGTGAACTGGCAATCACCAGCGGCCTAGTACACTCTGGTCGTACATCCAGCACTGCAGTATCATGTGGTGACGTGGTGAGTCCCATAAGTGCAGTTCAAGCTGGTGAAGTGGCAAGCACAAGTAGTGTCTCGCTGCAACTAAGAAGATGAACATAGTGCCCCTCCTGCTGCATTCGCCAATCCTAATTGGGAACCCACCACTTCTGCAGCACCCGTACTTCCCCCATTCTCTGGCCAACCCGGCATTCAGGTGGAAATAGTTGATTTTACGTCACTTGATTTTTATTCGCTGTTTTTCACTGAAGATCTCTATAGATCTATTGTGGACCAAAGCAATTTGTACGCTGGTCAACACATCGCCACTATTCCCCAGTCCTCCCTTGCCAGAGATTGGAGACCAATTACGGTCTCCAAATTTAAGCTCTTTCCCTTAACACAGGCATAACTAAAAAGAGTGAGGTCCACTGACCCAATTCACCATATGCCCTTGTTCTCTGCCTCCATGACCAGGGCACGATACGAGCAGATCTTGCGGTTCATGCACTTCAATGACAAGGAACTCTGTCGTCCTCGTGGAGATCCTGGATATGATCAGCTCTACAAAATTCGGCGCCTCGTAAACCACTTCAACCAACGTTTTGCAGACTTGTTTACTCCCCATCAAGTTGTCTGCATTGATGAGTCTCTGATTAAGTTTTCTGGCCACTTGTCATTCAAACAGTACATTCCCAGCAAGTGTGCCAGATACGGGGTCAAGATGTATAAGCTCTGTGACAGGGCCACAGGCTATAAATGTAGTTTTATGGTTTATGAGGGAAAAGATAGTCACGTAGAGCCGACAAACTGCCCTGACTACATAGGAAGCGCTGGCAAGATTGTTTGGGACTTGGTGTCACCCTTATTCGGAAAGGGGTACCACTTGGACAATTATTACACGAGCGTGCCACTTTTTAGTCACTTGTTTGATCAGCAGATTGGAGCATGTGGCACCGTGTGACCTAATCGCCGGGGCTTTCCGCAGCGGCTTGTAGATTCCCATCTTAGGTTGGGGGAGAGAGCCTGCTTGCAGTGTAATAATTTGCTCGCTATGAAGTGGAGGGATAATAAGAATGTTTTCGTTCTTACCTCCCTTCATGCAGACACGATGGTCCAAATTACTACGGCGACTGGTGTTGTGGAGAAACCCCTCTGTGTCCATGAATATAACCAAAATATGGGAGGGGTGGACCTCAACGACTAGTTGTTGGCGCCATACCTAGTTGCCCGTAAGGCCAGACGCTGGTACAAGAAAGTGTCTGTTTATTTATTTCAATTGGCTTTGCTGAACACTTATGTGCTATACAGAGCTTCAGGACGGACTGGATCCTTCCTTAAATTCCAGGAAGAGATCGTCAGAGCCCTTCTGTTTCCAGACGGTGCTCCACCTCACCTTCCCCACCCAAATGCAGCACGCCGGCTGCATGAGAGGCATTTTCTTTATGTCCTCCTGAGTACCCCTACCCAACGAGCCCCCCCCCCCCAAAAAAATGTCATGTCTGCAGCAAGCGCGGATATAGGCGTGACACCTGCTATCATTGTCCCACCTGTCCTGACAATCCTGGTCTTTGCATTGGTGAATCTTTTGAACGCTACCATACACTAGTTGAGTATTAGCGTAAGGTACGGCACTGCACAGACTAGGCACACTTTCACAGGGTCTCCCAAGATGCCATCGCATTATGAGAGACCCGAACCTGGAACCGGTTACAGTTATAAAAGTTACAGTTACAAAAAAAAGTGTAAAAAAAAGTACAAAAAAAAGTAAAAAAAAAACCAAAAAAATATATAAAATAAAAAAAACAAAAATAGTTGTCGTTTTATTGTTCTCTCTCTATTCTCTCTCTATTGTTCTGCACTTTTTTACTGTATTCTATTCTGCAATGTTTTATTGTTATTATGTTTTATCATGTTTGCTTTATAGGTATGCCATTTTTTTTATACTTTACTGTGTTTTATTGTTAACCATTTTTTTGTTTTCAGGTACACCATTCAGCTGCAGAGCGGATTTATTTATCTTGACAGCAACAGCGTTTGCTCCCACGATACATAAAGCCGTGACTCCAGCGCTGTCAGAAGTGATTTCACCACCACAGTTCAGCATATATGCCGAAGCATGGGGGCAGCAGGGGCGGAGGAGCGATTTGCGGGTGGATGCCCCCATGCTTCGGCATATATATATTTTAGGCATAGGTTGCATTAAAAAATGTTTTATTTTTTACTATTTTTTGTTGTATTTGCTTTGAAGGTATGGTAAGTCTTACTGTTATACTGTAATGTTACTTTGTTTTATTGTTAACCATCATTTGCTTAGCAGGTACTCCATTCAGTTGCAGCGCGGATTTATTTATCTTGACAGCAACAACGTTTGCTCCCACGATACATAAAGCCGTGACTACAGCGCTGTAGGAGGTGATTTCACCACCACAGTTAAAAAAAGAGCATATATGCCGAAGCATGGGGGCAGCAGGGGCAGAGGAGCGATTTGCTCCTACCTTTTGGGGCAGATGCCCCCATGCTTCGGCATATATAAACGGTGCATGTATGCCCATCATTAGAAGTGGGTGGATGAAGGGAGGTATTCTAATGGTGGGCATACCCACCGATCAATCTCTTTTTTTCTTTCAGCCCATAGGCTGCATGAAAAAAAAGTTTACAATATATGCCCAACAAGGACCAGCAACTTACTGGTATGTTACTGGACTTTGAGTGGTTATACCAGCATGATGCCTGCAGGTTTAGGTATCATCTTGGTATCATTCTTATCAGCCAGCGGTCAGCTGTCATGTAAAAGCAATCCTAGCGGCTAATTAGCCTCTAGACTGCTTTTACAAGCAGTGGGAAGGAATGTCCCCTCCCCCGCCGTCTTCCATGTTTTTCTCTGGCTCTCCTGTCCCAACGGGGAACCTGAGAATGCAGCCAGTGATTCATCCATCAAAAAGGTTGGAAAGGGGGAAAGGGTTGGGGGGATAGGGAACAGGGAGAACGTGAGTATCACCTGTACTGGGTCACGATATTCGTGAATACCTGTACGTTGTGCTTAACCCATTAGGGTATTGTTGCTGTAACCATATTGATCACTATGAAAAGAGGGGAGTGGGGGAAGGGGCAAACCCAATAGAGAGGGGTTTTAAAGGGGTTACTCTGTGCAACAATGTAGTCAATGATCTTAGTTATTAAAATAATTCAGTTTTATTCAATCAACTTAACATATAAAATCGCATCTGAAATTCAATACTGTAAAAGGACACAACTACAATATATATGCGGCCGCTAGTAACAAGACAAACGGGACAAACATTACAAAAGACAACATATAAAGCTGCCCAATCAGGGAGTATTGCATTATGCCTTGGTGACCATTGAGAGCCGTCAATTAGCCAAATAATGGTGTATAGTAACCCCTAGGTTAAATATTCTATGTCATTTGAATCTTTAATTTACGGTCATACGTGGCATAATGCAATTAAGGGTGGAGGGTGTTATGTAGGGGAGGCACCTGTGATGAACCTGGGTAACAAAATGCTATTCCTATTCACATCTGTTGGATTGGGGTTTAGATTTGAATAATACTCCAAAATCAAGTGAAGAGGGGTAACGACAATTCCTCCTGTAAGTGAATAGTGGCTGAGTAGCAATTAGTAAGTCATTAGTCAATCCTTATCCGAAGTATACAGGTTCCTGATTCAGACAAATATCAAGCAGAAAGTAGGATCATAGGTATTCAGTCAGCACTTATTAGTGGATGTAATTAGAGACGGTTACGCTATGCAGTGTGGTATTGCAACTTGCAAATAGAGTTGCTATAACACTCAATCATATTGAAGTGGCTGTACGTTACCATCTACATCATAGCTGCAAAACTCCTGGGTGGTGTGATCCTCTAAGCTTAGATGTCAGTGCATCCCCTGTCCCACACTGAGAGTCCTTTAGGTGGCTGCTGGGCAAGACCGTCAGTGCTGGTATGGTGGCTCCTCAG
This sequence comes from Aquarana catesbeiana, assembly GCF_042186555.1. NCBI lineage: Eukaryota > Metazoa > Chordata > Amphibia > Anura > Ranidae > Aquarana > Aquarana catesbeiana. The sequence continues at coordinate 479,073,637 of NC_133326.1, read as the reverse complement.
AAGCTTCGGCTGCGGTAATCCCGGTACTGCAGAGTTCCTAAATCAGTGTGATGTCCATCTGGTATCCGCCGCTCTTGGAGCCCACTGCGATCGAGAAGTCCCTGCTACGATTAGCCGCCGTACACTCTCCTCTATGCCCGTAACGCATAGACTGGGCAGCGTTGTGACGTCAACGTGTTTCGCCGTGGTTCACTGACGTAGCTTCATCTTGGACGTTCATTGCACGGTTACCCACACACCCTTCTTATTGTGTATTTTTCGGTGGTTACCGCCAATGAAAAATCTTAAAAGGCACTCGAAGGGATATTGTCCAATCAAGAATAATTGACTGTTCCTAGCGGCCTATCAGCTGGTGTTAACATTGTTGTTGTCTTAATTTTAAAGTTGCTGAGATATTACTCATTAAAGTACATTATAGCATGTAATAGATGCTAATATATGGTGAATATCGGGACTAGGGAACTAAATGGCAAGAATAGGTGAAGAGATGATAGACAGAGATAAGACAGACCAACGCACCGTGGGTAAAGTCTTTAGTGACAAGATGAAGTACTTGATCAGCAGTGTTACATGCAAGATGGTGACATGTACAGATTAGCATACAATTTAGTTAGCTTGAAATAGCTGGTATTGTTTCTAAGTAAGTGTATCTGTTCTTAAGTTAAATTAAATTAACCATCCAAATATTTGGGGGGAATAGGGGGAACATGAGGATTGATTGTATCATATCATACCTATTAATTTGTTCTTTAGGCTAATCCTCATTTCTGCTTGGCCTAACCATGCCACCCCCCCTTATCTCTTCTAGACAGGCGTGGGCCAAGTACCAAACGGAAAATAGCACAGGTAGCACCAATGTTTACAAGATGAGGGACTAGTAATACTACTTGAGGTCTATGCATTATATTTAGGGTTCCAAAAACACTTGTAGATTCAACTCAGTGTTTAACCCTACCGGCACGAGGGACTTTAACTTGTAGACCCACCACTTCTCCTTTTGGAGAAGTATGCGGTCAAAGTCACCTCGTCTGGTGGGTAACTTCAGTGCATAGATCCCCTTAACTGTTAGTCCCTCTGAAGAACCTCCGTGGCACAGGGCAAAGTGTTTAGCAAGGGGTTTTTCTGGTATCTTTCCTTTTGTGTTGATTTCACGTAGGTGCTCGCCAATGCGTATTTTAAGTGGTCTTTTAGTTTTGCCTATGTATATCTTGGGACATGGGCACGTTATTAGGTAGATTACTCGTGACGTTGAACAAATAATAAGGTCACGTATCTCATAAGTCTTCTCATTTAATGCATCCGTGAAATTAGAGGTTCTGTGGACAAAAGGACACACTTGACACTTATTGCAGGGGAACATGCCCTTTGTACGTGGGTATTCGGATAGCCATGTGGGGTCAGGTTCTTTGACAAATTCAGACTGAATCAGCATGTCGCCCAAGCTGGGAGCTCGACGAGCAACCATCTTTGGCGAGGTGCTGACTATTTTTTGGCGAGTTCCGGAGCATTAATCAGGATCCCCCAGTGTTTTTGAAGGATGGAATGTAGACCCGAAGGCAGTTATAACCCGCACGGGTTCATTTGTTTGAGCCGGTAGTGCGTCAGTAGTTTTTATTCCATGTAGCAAGCTTTCCCTACTTCTAATGGCTGCCTTCTTTCTTGCTCTTCTGAGTTGCCTATGGGAGTACCCCCGTTCTCGAAATCTCATGTAGAGTTCACTGCTCTCCCATATATAATCAGCTGCATTACTGCAGTTCCTTTTGATTTGAAGGAATTGTCCCACTGGTATCCCATTTTTTAGCCAATGGGGATGGTGACTTGTTGCTTGCAGCAGCATATTGGAGGCCGTTTCCTTACGGAATGTACAAGTGCCAAGTTGGCCCTCCTCAATTGTGATCTGTAGATCAAGGAAGGACAGTCTCTTCAGATCATAGTTGTAAGTACACCGTATATTTCGATCATTGATGTTTAGTTCATTCATGAACATATGTAGATCGTCAAGACTGCCCCCCAGATCATTAAGACATCATCAATGTACCGCAGCCACGTTTGTACGTGGCTGCGGTACATCATCGAGGGATAAACATCCTCCTCTTCCCAAAGACCCAAGTGGAGGCACGCGTAGGCCGATGCCCACGTGGCACCCATGGAGGTGCCTCGTATTTGGTGATAGTATGAGCTCAAAAACTGGAAAAAGTTATTGTGCAGGGTGAACTCCAAGAGCTCAACCAAAAACTCATTCTGTGGTTCGGACTCTGGGTAAGTTTCTTTTAGGAACCACTCAACCGCCTGGAGTCCCCTGGAGTGGGGTATCGAGGTATAGAGTGACTCGACGTCTACACTAACCAAGTACTTCTCTTCCAACTGTACGGATGCATTCATTTCGGTAATTTTAGCCAATACATGTCTAGTATCCTGCACGAAAGATTTCAGGTTTTTTACCATGTCCTGTAGCAGGGAGTCCAGATAACGTCCCACTCAACATGACTATGAGAGGGAAGCAAAGCGTTTGCTAAATGATACCACCACCTACGAAAGACTGGAAGGTAATCCCTTCCCAGTGTTGGTCTTCGAATTAAATAGAAAACTATTAGAGGCAAAAGACAAGGGATTACTAACTAACCGAGAGTTCCAGCATCTCCTAGTGAGGGAGTTCAACGTACCCACCTTCTATATTATCCCAAAGGTCCATAAAAATTTAAAAAAAACACCTGGCCGACCAATTGTATCGGCCTGTCAGGGCCCTTTGGAGAGAGTGGGACGTTATCTGGACTCCCTGCTACAGGACATGGTAAAAAACCTGAAATCTTTCGTGCAGGATACTAGACATGTATTGGCTAAAATTACCGAAATGAATGCATCCGTACAGTTGGAAGGGAAGTACTTGGTTAGTGTAGACGTCGAGTCGCTCTATACCTCGATACCCCACTCCAAGGGACTCCAGGCGGTTGAGTGGTTCCTAAAAGAAACTGACCCAGAGTCCGAAACACAGAATGAGTTTTTAGTTAAGCTCTTGGAGTTCACCCTGCACAATAACTTTTTCCAGTTTTTGAGCTCATACTATCACCAAATACGAGGCACCTCCATGGGTGCCGCGTGGGCACCGGCCTACGCGTGCCTCCACTTGGTTCTTTGGGAAGAGGAGGATGTTTATCCCTCAATGATGTACCGCAGCCACATACAAACGTGGCTGCGGTACATTGATGATGTCTTAATGATCTGGGGGGGCAGTCTTGACGATCTACATATGTTCATGAATGAACTAAACATCAATGATCGAAATATACGGTTGACTTACAACTATGATCTGAAGAGACTGTCCTTCCTTGATCTACAGATCACAATTGAGGAGGGCCAACTTGGCACTTGTACATTCCTGAAGGAAACGGCCGCCAATACGCTGCTGCAAGCAACAAGTCACCATCCCCATTGGCTAAAAAATGGGATACCAGTGGGACAATTCCTTCGAATTAAAAGGAACTGCAGTAATGCAGCTGATTATAGATGGGAGAGCAGTGAACTCTACATGAGATTTTGAGAACGGGGGTACTCCCATAGGCAACTCAGAAGAGCAAGAAAGAAGGCAGCCATTAGAAGTAGGGAAAGCTTGCTACATGGAATAAAAACTACTGACGCGCTACCGGCTCAAACAAATGAACCCGTGCGGGTTATAACTGCCTTCGGGTCCCAGTGGAATAAAGTACATTCCATCCTTCAAAAACACTGATACAATCAATCCTCATGTTCCCCCTAAATATTTGGATGGTTAATTTAATTTAACTTAAGAACAGATACACTTACTTAGAAACAATACCAGCTATTTCAAGCTAACTAAATTGTATGCTAATCTGTACATGTCACCATCTTGCATGTAACACTGCTGATCAAGTACTTCATCTTGTCACTAAAGACTTTACCCACGGTGCGTTGGTCTGTCTTATCTCTGTCTGTCATCTCTTCACCTATTCTTGCCATTTAGTTCCCTAGTCCCGATATTCACCATACATTAGCATCTATTACATGCTATAATGTACTTTAATGAGTAATATTTCAGCAACTTTAAAATTAAGACAACAACAATGTTAACACCAGCTGATAGGCCGCTAGGAACAGTCAATTATTCTTGATTGGACAATATCCCTTCGAGTGCCTTTTAAGATTTTTAATTGGCGGTAACCACCGAAAAATACACAATAAGAAGGGTGTGTGGGTAACCGTCCAATGAACGTCCAAGATGAAGCTACGTCAGTGAACCACGGCGAAACACGTTGACGTCACAACGCTGCCCAGTCTATGCGTTACGGGCATAGAGGAGAGTGTACGGCGGCTAATCGTAGCAGGGACTTCTCGATCGCAGTGGGCTCCAAGAGCGGCGGATACCAGATGGACATCACACTGATTTAGGAACTCTGCAGTACCGGGATTACCGCAGCCGAAGCTTCTGAGGAGCCACCATACCAGCACTGACGGTCTTGCCCAGCAGCCACCTAAAGGACTCCCAATGTGGGACAGGGGATACACTGACATCTAAGCTTAGAGGATCACACCACCCAGGAGTTTTGCAGCTATGATGTAGATGGTAACGTACAGCCACTTCAATATGATTGAGTGTTATAGCAACTCTATTTGCAAGTTGCAATACCACACTGCATAGCGTAACCGTCTCTAATTACATCCACTAATAAGTGCTGACTGAATACCTATGATCCTACTTTCTGCTTGATATTTGTCTGAATCAGGAACCTGTATACTTCGGATAAGGATTGACTAAAGACTTACTAATTGCTACTCAGCCACTATTCACTTACAGGAGGAATTGTCGTTACCCCTCTTCACTTGATTTTGGAGTATTATTCAAATCTAAACCCCAATCCAACAGATGTGAATAGGAATAGCATTTTGTTACCCAGGTTCATCACAGGTGCCTCCCCTACATAACACCCTCCACCCTTAATTGCATTATGCCACGTATGACCGTAAATTAAAAATTCAAATGACATAGAATATTTAACCTAGGGGTTACTATACACCATTATTTGGCTAATTGACGGCTCTCAATGGTCACCGAGGCATAATGCAATACGCCCTGATTGGGCAGCTTTATGTGTCGTCTTTTGTAATGTTTGTCCCGTTTGTCTTGTTACTAGCGGCCGCATATATATTGTAGTTATGTCCTTTTACAGTATTGAATTTCAGATGTGATTTTATATGTTAAGTTGATTGAATAAAACTGAATTATTTTAATAACTAAGATCATTGACTACATTGTTGCACAGAGTAACCCCTTTAAAACCCACCTCTATTGGGTTTGCCCCTTCCCCCACTCCCCTCTTTTCACAGTGATTCAGCCAGCTGACCAAAGAGCTGATCAGAGACCAGAATGGCTCCAAACATCTCTATGGCCTAAGAAACCGGAAGCTATGAGCATTTCATGACTTAGATTTCGCCGGATATAAACAGCGCCATTGGGAAATTGGGAAAGCATTTTATCACACCGATCTTGGTGTGGTCAGATGCTTTGAGGGCAGAGGAGAGATCTAGGATCTAATTTTTTTCAAAAAAGAGTACCTATCACTACCTATTGCTGTCATAGGAGATATTTACATTCTCTGAGATAACAATAAAAGTGATTAAAAAAAAAAAAATGAAAGGAACAGTTTAAAAATAAGACAAAAAAGCAAAAAAAAGAAAGAAAAGCACCCCTGTCCCCCCCTGCTCTCGCGCAAAGGCGAACGCAAGCGTCGGTCTGGCGTCAAATGTAAACAGCAATTGCACCATGCATGTGAGGTATCACCGCGAAGGTCAGATCGAGGGCAGTAATTTTAGCAGTAGACCTCCTCTGTAAATCTAAAGTGGTAACCTGTAAAGGCTTTTAAAGGCTTTTAAAAATGTATTCAATTTGTCGCCACTGCACGTTTGTGCGCAATTTTAAAGCATGTCTTGTTTGGTATCCATGTACTGGGCCTAAGATCATCTTTTTTATTTCATCAAACATTTGGGCAATATAGTGTGTTTTAGTGCAGTAAAATTTAAAAAAGTGTGTTTTTTCCCCAAAAAGTGCGTTTGAAAAATCGCTGCGCAAATACTGTGTGAAAAAAAAATGAAACACCCACCATTTTAATCTTTAGGGCATTTGCTTTAAAAAATATATATAATGTTTGGGGGTTCAAAGTAATTTTCTTGCAAAAAAATTTTTTTCATGTAAACAAAAAGTGTCAGAAAGGGCTTTGTCTTCAAATGGTTAGAAGAGTGGGTGATGTGTGACATAAGCTTCTAAATGTTGTGCATAAAATGCCAGGACAGTTCAAACCCCCCCTAAATGACCCTATTTTGGAAAGTAGACACCCCAAGCTATTTTCTGAGAGGCATGTCGAGTCCATGGAATATTTTATATTGTGACATAAGATGCGGGAAAAAGACAATTTTTTTTTTTTTTTTGCACAAAGTTGTCACTAAATGATATATTGCTCAAACATGCAATGGGAATATGTGAAATTACACCCCAAAGTACATTCTGTTGCTTCTCCTGAGTACAGGGATACCACATGTGTGAGACTTTTTGGGAGCCTAGCCGCGTACGGGACCCCGAAAACCAAGCACCACCTTCAGGCTTTCTAAGGGCGTAAATTTTTGATTTCACTCTTCACTGCCTATCACAGTTTCGGAGGCTATGGAATGCCCAGGTGGCACAACCCCTTCCCCCCCAAATGACCCAATTTTGGAAAGTAGACACCCCAAGCTATTTGCTGAGAGGTATAGTGAGTATTTTGCAGACCTCACTTTTTGTCACAAAGTTTTGAAAATTGAAAAAAGAAAAAAAAATGTTTTTTCTTGTCTTTCTTCATTTTTAAAAACAAGTGAGAGCTGCAAAATACTCACCATGCCTCTCAGCAAATAGCTTGGGGTGTCTACTTTCCAAAATTGGGTCATTTGGGGGGGTATGTGCTATCTTGACATTTTATGGCCTTCAAAACTGTGATAGGTAGTGAGGAGTGAATCAAAAATTTACGCCCTTAGAAATCCTGAAGGCGGTGATTGGTTTTCAGGGCCCCGTATGCAGCTAGGCTCCCAAAAAGTCCCACAAATGTGGTATCCCCGTACTCAGGAGAAGCAGAAGAATGTATTTTGGGGTGTAATTCCACATATGCCCATGGCATGTTTGAGCAATATATCATTTAGTGACAACTTTGTGAAAAAAAAAAAGAAAAAAAATTTGTCACTTTCCCGCAACTTGTGTCAAAATATAAAATATTCCATGGACTCAACATGCCTCTCAGCAAATAGCTTGGGGTGTCTACTTTCCAAAATGGGGTCATTTGGGGGGGTTGTGTGCCATCTTGGCATTTTATGGCCTTCAAAACTGTGATAGGTAGTGAGGGGTGAAATCAAAAATTTACGCCCTTAGAAATCCTGAAGGCGGTGCTTGGTTTTCAGGGCCCCGTACGCAGCTAGGCTCCCAAAAAGTTCCACACATGTGGTATCCCCATACTCAGGAGAAGCAGCTAAATGTATTTTGGGGCACAATTTCACATATAACCATGGCATGTGTGAGCAATATATCGTTTAGTGACAACTTTTAGTTTTTTTTTTTTTTTTTATCATTATTTAATCACTTGGGACAAAAAAAATAATATTTAATGGGCTCAACATGCCTCTCAGCAATTTCCTTGGGGTGTCTACTTTCCAAAATGGGGTCATTTGGGAGGGTTTTGTAATGCCCTGCCATTTTAGCACCTCAAGAAATGACATAGGCAGTCATAAACTAAAAGCTGTGTAAATTCCAGAAAATGTACCCTAGTTTGTAGACGCTATAACTTTTGCGAAAACCAATAAATATACGCTTATTGACATTTTTTTACCAAAGACATGTGGCCAAATACATTTTGGCCTAAATGTATGACTAAAATTGAGTTTTTTTCAATTTTCATTTTTCATTTTTTTTCAAAATTTTCGGTCTTTTTCCGTTTATAGCGCAAAAAATAAAAACCGCAGAGGTGATCAAATACCATCAAAAGAAAGCTCTATTTGTGGGAAGAAAAGGACACAAATTTGTTTGGGTACAGCATTGCGTGACTGCGCAATTATCAGTTAAAGCGACGCAGTGCCAAATTGTAAAACGTGCTGTGGTCAGGAAGGGGGGTAAATCCTTCCGGGGCTGAAGTGGTTAAGGTAGAATTGGATGTAGATCCCCAGGAGGATACATCTCTGTATCCTCCTGGGGATCTACATCCAATTCTACCTTAAGCTCCCCCAGTGCATTTGCACGGTTCCACATGGACCATTGAGCAGACACGATTTCTGGGCTCATTCGTGCCCCCCCATGGTTGCTGCAGTGCTACTATTTATTATTGGCTATTTATTGGTCCTTCCTCGTTGGAAAGGAACCTCGAGATTGGTTGTAAATGGAAACAGTTGATGGTCATCCACCTCTATTGCTAAGACCTTGATGTCTATATTTGAATAAATTTGAAATACTGCTTTTGAACTTGTGAAAGCCTCTTTACAAGTGAAACCCTCTTGTGTATTTACTGAAACCTGAATGTGTCCTAAAGAAGTTCTATACGAAATGCGTAGACACATCGGGGCCTGTATCATGTATATTTTTTCATATAGATGATTTTTTACTATCTTTTGTCAATGTCTTTGTATTGTATGTATTTATATTGAATAAAATTGATTATATTGTTATTTTGATTATGCTTTCTCAGGTTTGTTGTGCCTCTAAAGTCCGCTCAGGAGGGTCCTTGTTGAACCCCCTTCTCTTTTCTTATGACATACAAATCTTGTATATAGTCCCTTATTATCCCCTCTAGGGATGAGCTTCGAGTTCGAGTCGAACTCATGTTCGACTCGAACATTGGCTGTTCGCAAGTTCGCCGAACAGTGAACAATTTGGGGTGTTCGCGGCAAATTCGAATGCCGCGGAACACCCTTTAAAAGTCTATGGGAGAAATCAAAAGTGCTAATTTTAAAGGCTTATATGCAAGTTATTGTCATAAAAAGTGTTTGGGGACCTGGGTCCTGCCCCAGGGGACATGGATCAATGCAAAAAAAAGTTTTAAAAACGGCCGTTTTTTCAGGAGCAGTGATTTTAATAATGCTTAAAGTCAAACAATAAAAGTTTAATATCCCTTTAAATTTCATAGCTGGGGGTTGTCTATAGTATGCCTGTAAAGGGCCGCATGTTTTCCGTGTTTAGAACAGTCTGACAGCAAAATGACATTTCGAAGGAAAAAACCCATTTAAAACTACTCGCGGCTATTGATTTGCCGACAATACACATAGAAGTTCATTGATAAAAACGGCATGGGAATTCCCCACAGGGGAACCCCGAACCAAAATTTAAAAAAAAAAATGACGTGGGAGTCCCCCTAAATTCCATACCAGGCCCTTCAGGTCTGGTATAGATATTAAGGGGAACCCCGGCCAAAATTTAAAAAAAATGACGTGGGGTTCCCCCTAAAATCCATACCAGACCCTTCAGGGGTCTGAAGAAGATGAAGAAGATGAAGAGAAGAGCGGGAGCCTCCCCCCATGCCATGGGTGCGGAGCGGCCCGAGGAGAAAAAGATAGAAGACGCCGCGGAGGAGATGCTGGACGAGAACGCCGGAGGAAGAACCAGAAGAGCCAGAAGAACCAGAAGAAGAAGATGAAGGAAGATAGAAGAAAGAAGAAGCATTTAAATAAAGGAATTGTCAAAAACTGTCTCTTGTAATTTTTAACATATTTGACAGTTTTTTAGTGAAATGGTAGGGGTAAGTACCCCCTTACCATTTCACACAGGGGGGGGGGGCCGGGATCTGGGGGTCCCCTTGTTAAAGGGGGCTTCCAGATTCCGATAATCCCCCTGCCCGCAGACCCCCACAACCACCGGCCAGGGTTGTGGGGATGAGGCCCTTGTCCTCATCAACATGGGGACAAGGTGTTTTGGGGGGCTACCCCAAAGCACCCTCCCAATGTTGAGGGCATGTGGCCTGGTACGGTTCAGGAGGGGGGGCCGCACTCTCGTCCCCCCCTCTTTTCCTGCGGCCTGCCAGGTTGCGTGCTTGGATAAGGGTCTAGTATGGAGTTTTGGGGGATCCCACGCCGTTTTTTTTTTTTTTTTTTGGCGCGGGGTTCCCCTTAAAATCCATACCCGACCTAAAGGGTCTGGTATGGAATTTAGGGGGACTCCCACGTCATTTTTTTTTTTAAATTTTGGTTCGGGGTTCCCCTGTGGGGAATTTCCATGCCGTTTTTATCAATGAACTTCTATGTGTATTGTCGGCAATGCAATAGCCGCGAGTAGTTTTAAATGGGTTTTTTCCTTCGAAATGTCATTTTGCTGTCAGACTGTTCTAAACACGGGAAACATGCGCCCCTTTACAGGCATACTATAGATACCCCCCCAGCTACGAAATTTAAAGGGATATTACACTTTTATTGTTTGACTTTAAGCATTATTAAAATCACTGCTCCTGAAAAAACGGCAGTTTTTAAAACTTTTTTTTGCATTGATCCATGTCCCCTGGGGCAGGACCCAGGTCCCCAAACACTTTTTATGACAATAACTTGCATATAAGCCTTTAAAATTAGCACTTTTGATTATTCATGTTCATGTTCTATAGACTTTAACGGTGTTCGCGTGTTCAAACGAACTTTTTTCCTGCTCGCATGTTCTGGTGCGAACCAAACAGGGGGGTGTTCGGCTCATCCCTAATCCCCTCCAAGAGTTTACATACTATTGATGTTAGGCTAACTGGTCTGTAATTCCCAGGGATGTATTTTGGGCCCTTTTTAAATATTGGTGCAACATTGGCTTTTCTCCAATCAGCTAGTACCATTCCAGTCAGTAGACTGTCAGTAAAAATTAGGAACAATGGTCTGGCAATTACTTGACTGAGTTCCCTAAGTACCCTCGGGTGCAAGCCATCTGGTCCCGGTAATTTATTAATGTTAAGTTTCCCAAGTCTAATTTTAATGCTGTCCTCTGTTAACCATGGAGGTGCTTCCTGTGATGTGTCATGAGGATAAACACTGCAGTTTTGGTTACTAAAGCCCCCTGATTCCCTCGTGAAGACTGAGGAAAAGAATAAATTCAATACCTTCACCATCTCCCCATCCTTTGTAACCAGATGTCCTTCCTCATTCTTTATGGGGCCAATATTTACTGTCCTCCATTTTCTACTGTTTAGATACTTAAAGAATTTCTTGGGATTTTTTTTGCTCTCCTCCGCTATGTGTCTTTCATGTTCTATCTTAGCCGTCCTTATTGCACTCTTACATTTCTTGTTGCATTCTTTATAAAGTCTGAATACTGATGTGATGATGATCCCTCAACCTTTTTTTGAATGCCTTCTCCTTTGCTTTTATATGCATTTTTACATTGGAGTTAAGCTATCCAGAACTTTTGTTCGCTCTTTTAAATTTATTACCCAATGGAATGCATTGGCTAATGCCCTTATTTTATATGCTCTTAAAGCAAACCCATCTCTCCTCCGTGTTCTTTGTTCCTAAGATTTTATCCCAATTTATGCCTTCTAGCAAGGTTCATAGTTTAGGGAAGTTGGCTTTTTTGAAATTCAGTGTCTTTGTATTCCCCTTATGTTTCTTATTTGTGTGATTTATACTGAAGCCAATTGACCTGTGATCGCTGTTACCTAAATTGCCCTGTATTTCCACATCCGTGATTAGGTCTGTATTGTTGGTAATCAGTAGATTCAGTAACGCTTTATTTCTAGTTGGTGCATCTACCATCTGACCCATAAAATTGTCCTGCAAGACATTTAGGAACTGGCGAGCCTTAGATGAATGCACGGTTCCCTCCACCCAGTCTATATCTGGATAGTTAAAATCCCCCATTATGATAACACTTCCCATCCTTGCTGCTAATCCAAATTGTGATAGGAGATATGTCTCCTCTTCCTCCCTCAGGTTAGGGGGCCTTTCGCATACTCCCAGTATTGTTTCCCCCCTAGCTTCATCCCTTTGGAGCTCTGCCCATAAGGATTCCAGCTCCTCCCTAGCTCCCTTAGTGATGTCATCTCTCACATTCACTTGTACATTATTCTTGATATATAGGCATACCTCTCCCCCTTTTTTACCCTCTCTATCCTTGCGATAAAGGGTATACCCTTGAATGTTTGCCAGCCAATCATAAGAGCTGTTGAACCAGGTCTCTGAAATTCCCACAAAATCCAAACCCTCCTCGTACAACAGTATCTCTAGTTCACCCATCTTGTCTGCCAGGCTCCTGGCATTGGTGAACATGCCACATAGTTTAGACCGGTCGCATATTATCCTCTTATTGGGTGTTCCGAGATTGCAATTTGGACTTGCTACTATACTTACCTTGTGTTTATGTGCTTTGGTCAACCTACCACTAATACCCCCAATACTACCCTCTGGAATATGTTCCGCGCTGACTATCTCTACCTCTGGACCCTCCCCATTGCCTAGTTTAAAAACCCCTCTAACTTTTTGGCCATCTTCATTCCCAGCTGATCTGCACCCTCCTCATTTAGGTGCAGTCCGTCCCTTCTATAGTACCGGTTATCGACTGAGAAGTCGGCCAAGTCCTCCAGGAACCCAAACCCCTCCTTACTACACCAGCTCTTCAGCCACTTTTTACTTCCCTAATCTCCCTCTGCCTTTCTGGTGTGGCTCAATGTACCGGTAGTATTCCTGAGAATACTACCTTGGAGGCCTTTTCCTCAATTTAGCTCCTAAGTCCCTAAAATTGTTCTTTAGGACACTCCATCTGCCTCTGACTTTGTCATTGGTGCCAACGTGCACCATGACAGCTGGGTCTTTCCCAGCCCCTCCCAGTAATCTGTCCAGCAGATCCGTGATTTGCCGAACTCGAGCGCCCGGTAGACAACATACTGTTCGGCGCTTCAGGCCTTTGTTACACATTGGCCTCTCTGTCCTTCTAAGAATTGAGTCCCCTACCACCAGAATCTGTCTTTCCTTTCCCTTCACTTCCCCCCCCACTCTCACTGTAGGAGTTCTTCCCCTCGGCAGCTAGGAGAGTCCCTCAGCTCCAGCAGTGCAGGTTCCTGACTGGTTACACCAATGTCACTCAATTATTGGGATGCTACAGCCTTGGATCGGCCTCCCTGGCACTCCCCCCTCTACCATTCCTGACTGTCACCCATCTACTCTTTGCTAGAGCCTGCACCTCTTTGTCTCCACCCGCCTCTGTGCTGGTCCCTGCCGGCACCTGCCATGTACGTTCCTGGCTCCCCTTTAGTATGGAGGGACTTCTCAGGGTTGACAGTTGCTTCCCCAGATTCAGAACCTGGGCTTCCAGGGAAAAAATTTGCTTACATTTTGCACAGCAGTATTCACCCTCGATCAGATGATCAAGGAACGCATACATGCCGCAAGATGTACAACAAGTTGCCTCTCCACACCCGCTGGGCATCGTACCTATTAAATTTAATGAAGATTGGGGATTATACCCTGTCCAAATTGCCTAACAACTAGCTTCCTGACACTAATACTCAACAAGACAATACACAGGTATTTAACAAGACAATACACAGGTACTCAACAAGACAATGCACAGGTACTCAACAAGACAATACACAGGTACTCGCAGAACTACGTGCACTCGCAGAACTACGTGCACTCGCAATACACAAGTACTAATGATCCACACACACTACTCAGACAACACCCAGGTACTCACTCACTACACAGGTACTATGACCCCTGTTATAACCTCCTGTTTTCAACTCTGGTTTTTAACTCACCACTTAGACCAGTTGCACTTGGACAGAGTTCCAGCAAGCTCAAAGATGAGCACCAATAAGTTCTACACAAGGTTATATAGGCCTCAAGCACCTGTTACCAATTAACGACTCCCCTTAATTAGTAGGCTGAAGGAAGCAAAGAAAAAAAAAGCTGTTTAAAAAGTGTCAGAAAAAGGTGTTTAAAAGCTACAAGGAAAAGCCCCAAAAAGAACCTAAAAATGCAACCCAACAATCACCAGCAGTCAAAAAGCAAGACTTGTTCACTCTCCACTCAATGTCCCTGCTGTTTAGCTTCCAATCAGCAGTCTGTAATAGACTGTACTTTAAAGGTTGTAACTAGCTAAAAAAATGCATAAATAATTTTATTATTGAACAATACCTTCTTGGCTATGTTTCTGTCGTTCTTAAGAACAATCTTTCTGTATATACAGTATTTTAAAATTAAATTGTACAATAGGTTAATGATACACTTATTGTAGAAAGAAATTCATCTTAAATGAATGTGCCTCACTCATAATTAAAATACATTATCTGCCTATAATGGCTTGCTGGGGACACAAAACTAAAAAAAGTGTCCCTGGATTTTCTTCTTTAAATCTTCGCAACTATACAAGACTACAACTTCCGGGATTAAATTCACCTTAATTTGCATTTTTTTTTGTCGAATAATACTATGCAGTCTTCTACCCAGCCAAAAGATGGAACTCTAGTCTCTTTTTCATATACCCAGTTATTTCAGCTCTTGGCTGTGCTGGAAGAACCCCCTTGTATGCTGGAGTCATTACAGCAGATGGCTCAGTAGCAGGTTTTCATCAGATACAGGGGGTTGCAAAGCAAATTTCATTTGTTGTGCTGTTTGTTTAGCTAAGCCATGGTGATTTGAGAATGCTTTGTCAAGTATTAAATGCTTATATGTAAAACAAAGTATATACTGTACATAAAAAAATAGTGTAAATGTATAAACTTAAAAAAAACAATAAATACAATTCATCCTAAACCATTACAGGTTTCCTTGCATATGTTGAAAGAATCAGATCTCAGAGATTAAAAAAACAAAACAAAAACAAATGGGTTAGCCTAAAATGTAGCAGTGCAGAATTCTAAAGTGGACTTGTGCTGTGAAAAAGAGTAATATTTCTGCTAAAGACAGACAGCATGTCAGCTAGCCAATAAATTACCATTTGCAGAATGAGAAGTCAACAGTAGCAGCCGTGATTCTTCTCTTATGATGAATATTGAAAAAACGTTTTTCTAGTTATATCTAACATTTTGGCACAACTTTATTAAACTATATAACTAAAACTTTTTTTATTTTTTTTGAGTAGTGAAGCAAAAGATTAAAACCCCTGCCTTTTTTTTTGTGGTTGCTGTAATGTAAGAGAAATTTAAATTTACATACTGTCTCTCTATATAACATGCACTCAATATACACTTATGATTGTACAACATACTTTATCTTCATTTCAATTTTTACATTTCAATCACTTAAATTTCAATATAGGTACAGTTATAGTAAACCAGTGAGACACTTAAAGTAAAATATAGGTACAGTTATAGTGAACCAGTACTTTAACCATGTTAAACCATGTTTAACCATGTTAAAGTATATGTAAACCCAAACACAAAAATATTATATACGTGCTAATCCCTTATTACACGTATTTATATAGTGATGACAATGCACGCAGTGATTTACATATATTGTACATTCACATCAGTCCCTGTACTAAAGGAGCTTACAATCTAAGGTCCTTACCTTGCATACATACAATATACATATACATACTGGGGTCAATTTAGACAAGAAACAATTAAGCTATCAGCATGTCTTTTGGAGTGTGGGAGTGCCCAGAGAAAACCCAAGCAAGCCCAGGGGAACATTCAAACTTCATGCAGGTTGGGTCATGGATTGACATGTGCAGTTTGTTTCGGTCCGAATAAAAAATTGAATAAAATAGAAATAAATTCTGTTGAAGAATGATCGACCAATTCAAATTCTGTGGGAAGAATAGCTGGTTGTTAAGGAGCGGTCTGGGAAGTCAGATGCCGTGTCCTTAACAATTGATGACTCATCAGCTGTCAGCAGGCTTCTACGCTGACAGCTGAAATGTAAACAAAAGAATGTCGGCAAAGAAAAATTCAGAAAAAAAAATGCCTTGCCCTCCCCAATTCTTTAGGTCTGGTGTGGATTTTAAGGAGAAACCCACGGCAAGTAAAAAAAAACACAGCGTGGGGTCTCCCCCAAAATCCCCCCCTCCTGAACCATACCAGGCCACATGCCCTCAACACGAGGGGTGCTCTGCCCCCCCACCCCAAAGCACCTTGTCTTCATGTTGATATGGCCTCCTTCCCTCCTTTCTGGCTGGTTGTTGTGGGTATCTATGGGCAGAGGTCTTAACGGAATATGGAAGCCCCCTTTAAGAAGGGAGCCCCCAGGTCACAGGTCCTCCCTATGTGAATGGGTATGGGGTACAGTGCCCTTACCTATTCATCAAAGAAGTGCAAAAAGAAACACGACAACACAAGTATTAAAAAAATAAAAAATAAAAAACATGTCCCCCACATGTAGATGGTCTTCAATCATGACACCCGCCGCCACCGCTGACCCGGAAAAAACAAACTCCAGTCCAAATGAAGGCTCCTGCCATCTGCCACCTCTACCACCTGACAGTTCTTAAATAGCTAAGGGGAGGGGCCACCCCGGTCATGCTAGGTTGATGACATCACAAGGGACTGGGTTACTCAATTACATAATTGGGTGACTCCGCCCCTTAGTTATTTAAGAAATGTCAGACAGCAGAGCAGGTCGACGGCGGGAGCCTTAAATGAGACTGGAGGGTTTTTTCTTCTTTTTTTGGGTTCGGTGGTGTGGCGGGCATCATGATTGAAGATGGATCTATACCGGGGGACATTTTTTATAATTTTTTTAATAAAGGAATTATGAAAAACCCGTGTTCCGTCTTTACTTACTTTTTACACTTTTTTGGTGAATGGGTAGGGGTACTATGTACCCCATACTCATTCACATAGGTGGGGTGGGATCTGGGGCTCCCTTGTTAAAGGGGGCTTTCAGATTTCGATAATCCCCCCAGCCCATAGACCCCTACAACCACTGGCCAGGGTTGTGGGGAAGAATCTCTTGTGTTGTGGGGAAGAAGCTCTTGTCCCCATCAACATGGGGACAAGGTGCTTTGGCCTGGTATGGTTCGGGGGGCGGCTTGCTCATCCCCCCTTTCCTGGCCTGCTGGGCTGCATGCTCAGATAAGAGTCTGATATGGATTTTGGGGAGCCCACTCTATTTTAAAAAAAAAATTGCTGTGGGGTTCAACTTGAAATCACCTTGAAAGGGGGGACCCCATGCTTTTTAAAAAAAATGTATTTATTCTTTTGTTTACATTTCCCCACTGACAGCTGTTGAGTCATCGGTTGTTAAGGATGCGGCAGCCAGCTTCTCAGCCCAGTCCTTAACAACCAGCTATTCTTTACACAGAATTCAAATCAGACGATCATTTTTCGATTGATCCGAAATCGAATTGTTCTGAAGATTTGGAATTCATTAGAAAATGAATAAATGAAACAAAATTAAACTAAACTAAATTAATTCCAAAATGAATCAACAAAACAAAATTAGTAACATAACAATCTATACGAAACAAAACAAATTTTTGCCTTCTGCACATGTCTAGTCATGGATGGGATTGAAAACTCTACTGTTGCAAGTAGTGCTAAACACTAAGCTACTATGCTACTCTGTTATATGTTAACATAATAGTGTATTTTTAATAATAATTTAGAATATTTTTAAATCTGCAGCTTTATTTAAATAATACCTGATGATTCTGCCACAAAAGTCTTTGTTTAGGCACTTCTGGTTATAGGGTGACAGCTTTCTGTCACTTTCTCCCAATTGTTGTCCTGCAAAGTCACTCTGTCACACTGGTTTCCAAAATAGACTAAAAGTAATCATTTCAACACATATTAGACAGGCATGGTGCACTGTTGTCTCTATCAGGAAATGCCGTGCACAAAATGTTCAGCTGTTGCCATTGAAAGTGTAGCAGGAGGACATTGGTTGGTTTATTATGCTATTGCTTATTTTGTTAGTACTCTGTCTAAGAAAATTATTTGTAGTGCCACTAGTGTAGTGCCAAGGAGCCACTGATGTTTGTTCCAACAATGCCACGCCCTCAGAAAAACCAAGGCTGGGAAGAAATATTTATTGAAGCACATACATAGCATAAACACTGCAACAAATAGGTGCAACGGTTGCAAAAAGTGTACACGCTAATAAGAAATAGGCGGACAAATGAATGACCCCTAATCCCTATTCAAGGGAAGGTCCTGTCTAAAAGGCAATGCTAGAACAATTGTCCAGCAGTAGGGATGAGCTTCGAGTTCGAGTCAAACTCATGTTCGACTCGAACATCGGCTGTTCGCCAGTTCTCCGAACAGCGAACAATTTGGGGTGTTCGCAGCAAATTCGAAAGCCGCAGAACACCCTTTAAAAGTCTATGGGAGAAATCAAAAGTGCTAATTTTAAAGGCTTATATGCATGGTATTGTCATAAAAAGTGTTTGGGGACCTGGGTCCTGCCTCAGGGGACATGGATCAATGCAAAAAAAAGTTTTAAAATGGCCGTTTTTTCAGGAGCAGTAATTTTAATAATGCTTAAAGTGAAACAATAAAAGTGTAATATTCCTTTAAATTTCATACCTGGGGGGTGTCTATAGTATGCCTGTAAAGGGGCGCATGTTTCCCGTGTTTAGAACAGTCTGACAGCAAAGTGAAATTTCAAAGGAAAAAAAGTCATTTAAAACTACTTGCGGCTAATAATGAATTGCCAGTCCGACAATACACATAAAAGTTCATTGATAAAAACGGCATGGGAATTCCCCACAGCGGAACCCCGAACCAAAATTTAAAAAAAAATTACGTGGGGGCCCCCCTAAATTCCATACCAGGCCCTTCAGGTATGGTATGGATATTGAGGGGAACCCCGGCCAAAATTTTTTAAAAAAATGGCGTGGGGTCCCCCTCAAAATCTATACCAGACCCTTATCCGAGCATGCAACCTGGCAGGCCGCAGGAAAATAGGGGGGGACAAGAGAGCACCCCCCCCCTGAACTGTACCAGGCCACATGCCCTCAACATTGGGAGAGCACTTTGTTGATGGGGACAAGGGCCTCATCCCAACAAATCAGAAAATACAAAAATTATTGCGCTTCCCAATGTTCTATGCTGCAGTTCAAATTTGTAGGTAACAAAAATACATAGGCAAGATAATCAACAGAACCGCGCTAGCAGATAATTAAATGTGAATACAAACGGTGATCTAAACAATATGAAAAATTACATCCATAGATAAAGTATAAAAAATAACAAAAACACAGTGTGTATCCGACCCAAATAAGGATACCAGGATACCATACGTGACATGAAAAAAATTTTAAAAAGTGAATGGTGGTAAAAATAACTAGAATAGTGTCTTAAATGACAGTCTCTGAGAACAGTGAAATCCGCAGAAGGTGATTAAAATTCATCAATAAACACCCAGTGAGATCCACCACCTATACAGATGTACGCTTACCAGAAGTAAGCTTTTTAGACAGCTTATATTGCAAATCCACTGAGCGGGGACACCACCATCTGTATCATCTAGGCACACAGATGACAGGAACTCTCCGTCCAGGGAAAGCGAATGGTCAGCAAGGGGAGCCCAAGGAAATGAAAAATACATTCTCCATAGTGTGAATCCGTATGTTCAATTTATTAAAATAAGAAAGATTGCACTTACATAGAAAGTAGGATTAAAAGCATGTATACAAAACAGCCGGCCGGCCTGCATGCACCCGTTCACAGTGGGATGGAAACGATGACGTCAGCGCATCTGCCTTCTGACGTACGTTTCGTCCTAATGGACGTTGTCATAGGAACGGACGTCGGAAGGCAGACGTGCTGACGTCATCGTTTCCATCCCACTGTGAACGGGTGCATGCAGGACGGCCAGCTGTTTTGTATACATGCTTTTAATCCTACTTTTTATGTAAGTGCAATCTTTCTTATTTTAATAAATTGAACATACGGATTCACACTATGGAGAATGTATTTTTCATTTCCTTGGGCTCCCCTTGCTGACCATTCGCTTTCCCTGGACGGAGAGTTCCTGTCATTCGTGTGCCTAGATGATACAGATGTTGGTGTCCCCACTCAGTGGATTTGCAATATAAGCTGTCTAAAAAGCTTACTTCTGGTAAGCGTACATCTGTATAGGTGGTGGATCTCACTGGGTGTTTATTGATGAATTTTAATCACCTTCTGCGGATTTCACTGTTCTCAGAGACTGTCATTTAAGACACTACTCATCCCAACAACCCTTGCCTGGTGGTTGTGGGGGTCTGCGGGCAGGGGGTTTATCATAATCTGGAAGCCCCCTTTAACAAGGGGACCCCCAGAACCCGGCCCTCCCCCCTGTGTGACATGGTAAGGGGGTACAAAAGTACCCCTACCAAATCACAAAAAAAGTGTCAAAAATGTTAAAAATGACAAGAGACAGTTTTTGACAATTCCTTTATTTAAATGCTTCTTCTATCGTCTATCTTCTTTCTTCTATGTGAGAAAAGAGGGGATAGTAGCGGGACTTTGCATGAGACTTGTCAATGGATATAAAAACTAGTTATTCAGGATCAAAAGAAATTGACCTGGGACAAGTGTTACATCTATAGTTGGTAAGGTAGTACAATATCCATAAATGTACGTAATGCCTGGGATACCATAATCTCCAAGGATTTTCGAAATGTAAATGATACAAATTGATTTAATAAGGTTAGCATAAGACATACTTCATATGATACATCATACAACATAGTTTGGCATATACAGGCAGTAAGACAGTGGACATAATTCATGTAATAGAAGCAATTACAGAAAAAAGAAATATTATTGTTCTTATATAATGAAACAATATGTGCATCCATAAGTTGATAACTCTACGCGTTTCTTGGCTTTCTACCAATCATCAGGAGTCAAATGCAAATTAACTAAAAATAAAACAATAAACCATATATTAGTATATAGTCAGTTATGGATAGATAGAAAGTAAGTACAGAGGAAACGTATGTTTCAATAATACTCACATGCAATTCATTGGTCAATGACAACCAATTTGCTGGGATATATAAGTGGTCTGGTCAACAAAGTTTCACCCGAGGTTGAGGCAGAGCAAATACCCCCAACCCACGGGCCACAGCTGCCAAAGAACCGTAGCACCCCAATGTGTGAACTCCACCAGGCGGGAAAAGTGCAACTAGGCCGCTGAGCACAGGATGGGCTGTAAGAAAGAAGAAAAGCTGTGTGAAAGTGGGAGGGAGAGGGGGTAGGGGTGGATGTGTGTGTGTGTGCAGAGGATGAATCTTTCAGTGAGGACTGCATATAAAGGGGTAGGTGAGTGTTTGTATGTGAATTACTCAAAAACAAATGAGAGTGCAGTGGGTCATGAATGGTGTTAAGGAGAATTGAATGTGAAAGAGAGGGAGTGTGTGTGCATGAAAAGGACAAATCAGAATTGCAAAATTGTAAAAAGAGAGTGTGAAGGATGAATGTGGTTACCTGGATGGTGCAGGTGCAAAGCGGATAGGTCGCTACCCCGCCACAGCGATGCCTGGAGTGAGCCGGTCCAATGCAGCCGCTATATGCCACGGGCTGGGGGTGTGCTCACGCCAGTGTCATGTGGGGTCGTAGTGACGGCATCAAAAGGGGGAGGGAGAACTCCCTCCGCGATGCATCGACCGCGGTGACCTCCCGCCCCCATGCCGTCAAAGCCTGAGTGGATAACCCTACTGGCTCCCGCAATGCGGTGTCACAGGGCACCGCATGCCGGACGTAGAAACATGATGCCGATGCGCCAAGGTCGCGGCCCGCCCCCATTATAACATGGGATGGGTCACAGGTCGCGCACTGGGTGCACTGCAACCCCAGAAGTGAGACAAACAAGACGCCAGCACCACCTCCCAGCAGCAGAATAATACGGATAAGGCAGTAAAAATTATCATATTAATAATATTAAAATATGAAAAGGGAATAAAGATGGGAAGGAATCGCACTGAATTTAATCAATATGCAATAGGGAAAGGGATATTTGCACTGAATTTAATCAATATGCAACAGGGGTAGGGATTTTTGCACTGAATTTAATCAATATGCAAACAAAATTCAATAAACGTATGGCTAATGTACAAAAAGAGGGATATAACAAAAAGATGTGATTTAAATGTTATTAGATGAAGGTGGATTGATCAGCTCACGGAAAGCGGGTGTCTTCCACCCAATTCTTGGACATAGCAAAAATGAAATGAGATTGTGACACGTCCACACCAATGAATGCATTGACATGTCTCCGTCCCACTAATTTAAAGCGAGAAAAGAGGGGATAGTAGCGAGACTTTGCGTGAGACTTGTCAATGGATATAAAAACTAGTTATTCAGGATCAAAAGAAATTGACCTGAGACAAGTGTTACATCTATAGTTGGTACGGTAGTATAATATCCATAGATGTACGTAATGCCTGGGATACCATAATCTCCAAGGATTTTCGAGATGTAAATGATACAAATTGATTTAATAAGGTTAGCGTAAGACATACTTCATATGATACATCATACAACATAGTTTGGCATATACAGGCAGTAAGACAGTGGACATAATTCATGTAATAGAAGCAATTACAGAAAAATGAAATATTATTGTTCTTATATAATGAAACAATATGTGCATCCATAAGTTGATAACTCTACGCGTTTCTTGGCTTTCTACCAATCATCAGGAGTCAGAAGCAAATTAACTAACAATAAAACAATAAACCATCTATTAGTATATAGTCAGTTATGGATAGATAGAAAGTAAGTACAGAGGAAACGTATGTTTCAATAATACTCACATGCAATTCATTGGTCAATGACAACCAATACAAAAAAGGATAAATGGCGCTAGAACATACAAACATGCATATAAAGAGTCCAAAGTAAATGTGAAAAAACATCCAGGGTGTGATAGTCAATAAAATTATATATATATAGAAAAATTGTATGTATATATATATATATATAAAAAAAGTCACTGAAATTAAAGATCTGATAAAAAGCACCAGCGGCAGCTCACTTGAGAGTGGAAGCAGGCAACTCTGAAAAAACAATGTAAAAAACAGCAAGAAGCGCCAATCTAAGTGCAGTATCATGAAACTTTAATGAGATAATTATAAACGGACAAACAGCCAAATGGCTACTCACAAAGATGAAATAGGTTAAGGCAAGGACAAGTAATGGGTCCAGGGACGTCCTCCTCAGATGTGGGCAAAGTGCATGGTGCAGGTTCTCCTGGAAGCGCTGTCCACGTTAGGATGTGCAAGTAGTCACCGGGGTCATCGCTGGGTGCTGGGCTGCAAAACGATGGAGGTGTCCGCAAAGACAACCAGCGTCTAAGTGGACATGGAGAGCCAGAGCCGTCGCAGTAGACAGGAACCGGAAGACAAGCGTGGAACGCAAGGCACTTAGTCCAGGAACCAACAAAGCGGAAGTGACGTATGGACGTGTTGGATGACGCGTTTCAATGCTTCCGCATTTTCTTCAGATCCGATAGGCTAATACAACAGGTGTCCTTTTATGGGAGCTATGGAGTCAGTAACTAGGCAACAGCTAAAAACAAAACACAATATACTAAATACAATAACAATGAGATGAAGAAAATGAGTTCAAAAACACCAGAAAAATGTGAAAGTGAGATATAAAAAAAGGGTAGAAAGAAAAGAAAAGAAAAAGAAAAAGAAAAACGGAAAAGGATGAATAAATAAAATAAAATAAGGAAAATTCAAAAATAAATAAAATTCAAAAAAATATATTAAAAATATACAAAAATATATAAAAAATATATGAAATAAAATATAAAGTAAAAATAATAAATAATAAATAATGAATAATAAGAAAATTATAAAAAATTGTTGTTGGAAGAAATAAAGAAAAACCTTGGTAATAAAAAAGAGAGAAGAAAAAAATATATACATATAGAAACATATATATATATATATATATATATATATATATATATATATATATATATATATATATATATATATATATATATATATACATATAAAATTATTATAATAGAAATAATAAAATAATAATAATAAGTAGAAAAAGAAGAAAGAGAAAAAAATGGGAAAAAGATCTGAGCGAGAAATATATATAAAAAAATATATATATATAAAAAAAGTGAAACCTAAAAGGGGAGCAGTTGATTAAAAACTGTATATGGGCTATAATAGTCACACATGTGTAAATGTAGGAAACATACATATTGACTACACCTAAAAAAAGGGGACATCTACATACAAATGGAGGAATATAGTAACCTTAAAAAATAAGAAATTATGAAAACCTAAAAACCTGTCGATGAACTTGTGTGTTTGTATGTATACACCCCCATGTACACACACAACACACATGATGGAAATATTATTGTTAATGAATTCAGAACAGAGTAGGAGAAAAATACCCGAAGGTAGCAGAAACTGAATATGGCTATAGACTGGAAGGGTATGGCCAAAGTGAGAGGAAAGTAATAATAGTAGGTAGCAGTAAGGAAGGGAATGACATGAAATGAAGTAATGATAAATGAGAAAATGATGATAAGAGGGGAAATAGGAACTTGCATAAGTCCTAAAACTAGGTCATACTGAACTAAATGACTGTATTGATCTCTATATCTTCGTTGAGACCATTAGGTGCTAAACTGTTTAAAGTAAAGATCCAGAAAGTTTCTTGCCTGCAGAGGCGCTGGAATCTTTCTGCAGGAGTGAATTGATCTGGTATAGATTCGATAACCCACACATTTAGGTCTGCAATATTTTGTTGATGATGGGTGGTAAAATGACGAGCGGTACTATATAGGGGATTATTGGCCTGTACTGCTCTTCTGTGTTCCCCAAACCTGGCCCGTAGGGTCCTGATGGTTCTGCCTACATACAACAGCCCGCAGGGACAGGAAATGCAATATATGACATAGGTGGTGGAACAATTGAAAAATGATTTTAGGATATATTGGTTCCCATTGGTGTAGAAAGATTTCTGACCATGTGTGACATGGGGGCAAGTAAGACATAATGCTTTCTTGCATCGGCACATGCCTAACAATGGAATAAGAGTAAGTTGTTTAGATGTAGATGATATTTTCTGAACTGGGATTTTGCTGGGAGCAATCTTAGTCTTGACATTGGGGGCCCTCCGATAAGCAAACTGAGGAACAGCGGGTAAGGAAGGTGCTAGGTGAGGATCTTGAGCTAGAATCGACCAATGTTTTTTAATGATCCGTTCCATTCTTTTATGACTAGAATGGAACTGGGTGATAAATCTAGTGGTAGGTTCTGTTTTCTGGGCCTTGGGGTTGGGTAAAGTGTCAGTCAGATAGAAGGAGGCTGCTTCGTTGATGGTACTAAGGGGATAACCCTTATCTGTGAACTTTTTAGAAAGAATGGTACATTGAGAACTATAATCTTCCAGTCTGGTACAATTTCTCCTGAGCCGATGGAACTGGCTCTTGGGTATGTTATTGACCCACCTGGGGTGATGGCAACTGGAAAAATGTAAAAAAGAATTTCCAGCAGTGGGTTTGGTAAAATTTTTTGTTACAATCTGGTCATTTATGTGGAACAGTTCCAAATCTAGAAAGCATATTGATTCGGGATCCATGGTCGATGTAAATGATAAGCCAAAAGAGTTATTGTTGCAATGGGCAATGAATTCTTGCACAGAACTAGGGGGGCCGTCCCAGATGATAATAATGTCATCTATGTAATGACCGTAGAAGACCAGGTGTGCAGAGAAGGGATTATTTTCCCAAACACACCTGGTCTCCCACAGTCCCATGGTCAGGTTAGCATAGCTGGGCGCAAAATTTGCGCCCATAGCTGTCCCCTGTTTTTGTAGATAAAATTGACCATCGAAAGTAAAATAATTATGTTCTAAACAGAACTTGGTGGCAGAAATAATAAACTCAATCTGGGATGGATTAAGCAGGGGGTTGGAGTGAAGGTAGTAAGAAATGGCTTGAAGGCCTATTTCGTGAGGTATAGAGGTGTATAATGAACAAACGTCCAAAGAAACCCAAAGGTACGAAGACTCCCATCTGTAAGGATGTAAAAGATCGATCAGATGGGTACCATCTTTAATGTAAGAAGGAAGGGACTGGGCCAATGGCTGTAAAAACTGGTCAATATAAAGTGAGTAGCTGGTGGTAATGCTGTTCATGGATGCTACTATGGGACGACCTGGTGGCTTATTAGGATCTTTGTGTATCTTCGGTAGATGATACAGGTAGGGGACCTGGAAGAATGGTTTAAGAAAAAATGATGCTTCTAGTTTGGTCAAGATTCCCTGTCCAAGTGCTAGTGTGACTAGAGTCTTAGATTCCTCAATGAATTTGGCTAGTGGGTCTGTTTTCAGTTTCTCATAGGTTTTGGTATCCGATAGAAGACGGTACGTCTCCTGGAGATAATCTGATCTATTCTGTAGTACGATCCCACCCCCTTTATCAGCAGATTTTATAATGATATCTATATTGGTGCTGAGTGATTTTAATGCTGTGAGTTCCTGGGGATTGAGATTGCGAGTGGAATATGAGTTTTTGGAAGATTCAGAAGCACAAAGACCTAAAAGGTCCTTATAGACAACTTCATAGAAAGTTGTCAAAAAAGGGCCTTTGGATTGGGTGGGGTTAAATACAGATTTCGGTCTGAAAGAAGTGTGTTGTATTGGCACAGTGGGCTGAGAATATTGGGACCATGCTACCAGGTCATCATCCTCATTGATATTCCATAGTTCACATAAATCAAGAATAGCTTGTTGGTCCACTGAATTATCCAATGAGAATAGCGGATCATCGGACACAGAAGTAGCTGTAGTGGGGGTTTTTTTGTCTTTAATATTGAAGTGTCTTCTAAGTGTGAGGTCACGAATAAATTTATTTAAATCCTTAAATAAGGTAAATGGGTTAGGAAGAGTGGTGGGGGCAAAATTAAGACCTCTAGATAACAATGAAGTTTCATATTCATTGAGAGTATAGGAGGATAAATTAAAAACTTTTATAGTTTCCGCACTTTGAGTGGGCGGGATAATTCTGGAATTACGATGTCCCCCTCGTCTGCCTCTTCTACGTTTTTTCTTTTGGATTGGAATGGGGTTAGGCTGGATGAGGGGGTCTGAACTAAAAAAGGAGAGGTCAACTTGTCAGGGGAAGAGTGTTCACTCACCCTGATATCTTTGATGAGATTTGGCTGAGTAGTAGATAATGGGCAAACAAGATTAGTGGCAGATGAATTAAGATCAGTGGGAACATGTGCGGCACAAGTCTGAGCAAGGAGTACAGACACAGAAGGTGAATCAGAGGGAAGATGGGGACGGAATTCAGGGTCATGGAGGGAAACCTGATTGGTATGATCAACTGCAGGTAAGGCAGGGGGTGAATGATCAACCATAACCGGATGGGGAGAAGCCAAAGGAGGAGATGTAGGTGCTGGATTGAAAGGAATAGGGTCAAGTAAAGAAGGTGAACTCGAAGTAAGTTCGAAGTAAGTTTTGCCCCCACCACTCTTCCTAACCCATTTACCTTATTTAAGGATTTAAATAAATTTATTCGTGACCTCACACTTAGAAGACACTTCAATATTAAAGACAAAAAAACCCCCACTACAGCTACTTCTGTGTCCGATGATCCGCTATTCTCATTGGATAATTCAGTGGACCAACAAGCTATTCTTGATTTATGTGAACTATGGAATATCAATGAGGATGATGACCTGGTAGCATGGTCCCAATATTCTCAGCCCACTGTGCCAATACAACACACTTCTTTCAGACCGAAATCTGTATTTAACCCCACCCAATCCAAAGGCCCTTTTTTGACAACTTTCTATGAAGTTGTCTATAAGGACCTTTTAGGTCTTTGTGCTTCTGAATCTTCCAAAAACTCATATTCCACTCGCAATCTCAATCCCCAGGAACTCACAGCATTAAAATCACTCAGCACCAATATAGATATCATTATAAAATCTGCTGATAAAGGGGGTGGGATCGTACTACAGAATAGATCAGATTATCTCCAGGAGACGTACCGTCTTCTATCGGATACCAAAACCTATGAGAAACTGAAAACAGACCCACTAGCCAAATTCATTGAGGAATCTAAGACTCTAGTCACACTAGCACTTGGACAGGGAATCTTGACCAAACTAGAAGCATCATTTTTTCTTAAACCATTCTTCCAGGTCCCCTACCTGTATCATCTACCGAAGATACACAAAGATCCTAATAAGCCACCAGGTCGTCCCATAGTAGCATCCATGAACAGCATTACCACCAGCTACTCACTTTATATTGACCAGTTTTTACAGCCATTGGCCCAGTCCCTTCCTTCTTACATTAAAGATGGTACCCATCTGATCGATCTTTTACATCCTTACAGATGGGAGTCTTCGTACCTTTGGGTTTCTTTGGACGTTTGTTCATTATACACCTCTATACCTCACGAAATAGGCCTTCAAGCCATTTCTTACTACCTTCACTCCAACCCCCTGCTTAATCCATCCCAGATTGAGTTTATTATTTCTGCCACCAAGTTCTGTTTAGAACATAATTATTTTACTTTCGATGGTCAATTTTATCTACAAAAACAGGGGACAGCTATGGGCGCAAATTATGCGCCCAGCTATGCTAACCTGACCATGGGACTGTGGGAGACCAGGTGTGTTTGGGAAAATAATCCCTTCTCTGCACACCTGGTCTTCTACGGTCGTTACATAGATGACATTATTATCATCTGGGACGGCCCCCCTAGTTCTGTGCAAGAATTCATTGCCCATTGCAACAATAACTCTTTTGGCTTATCATTTACATCGACCATGGATCCCGAATCAATATGCTTTCTAGATTTGGAACTGTTCCACATAAATGACCAGATTGTAACAAAAAATTTTACCAAACCCACTGCTGGAAATTCTTTTTTACATTTTTCCAGTTGCCATCACCCCAGGTGGGTCAATAACATACCCAAGAGCCAGTTCCATCGGCTCAGGAGAAATTGTACCAGACTGGAAGATTATAGTTCTCAATGTACCATTCTTTCTAAAAAGTTCACAGATAAGGGTTATCCCCTTAGTACCATCAACGAAGCAGCCTCCTTCTATCTGACTGACACTTTACCCAACCCCAAGGCCCAGAAAACAGAACCTACCACTAGATTTATCACCCAGTTCCATTCTAGTCATAAAAGAATGGAACGGATCATTAAAAAACATTGGTCGATTCTAGCTCAAGATCCTCACCTAGCACCTTCCTTACCCGCTGTTCCTCAGTTTGCTTATCGGAGGGCCCCCAATGTCAAGACTAAGATTGCTCCCAGCAAAATCCCAGTTCAGAAAATATCATCTACATCTAAACAACTTACTCTTATTCCATTGTTAGGCATGTGCCGATGCAAGAAAGCATTATGTCTTACTTGCCCCCATGTCACACATGGTCAGAAATCTTTCTACACCAATGGGAACCAATATATCCTAAAATCATTTTTCAATTGTTCCACCACCTATGTCATATATTGCATTTCCTGTCCCTGCGGGCTGTTGTATGTAGGCAGAACCATCAGGACCCTACGGGCCAGGTTTGGGGAACACAGAAGAGCAGTACAGGCCAATAATCCCCTATATAGTACCGCTCGTCATTTTACCACCCATCATCAACAAAATATTGCAGACCTAAATGTGTGGGTTATCGAATCTATACCAGATCAATTCACTCCTGCAGAAAGATTCCAGCGCCTCTGCAGGCAAGAAACTTTCTGGATCTTTACTTTAAACAGTTTGGCACCTAATGGTCTCAACGAAGATATAGAGATCAATACAGTCATTTAGTTCAGTATGACCTAGTTTTAGGACTTATGCAAGTTCCTATTTCCCCTCTTATCATCATTTTCTCATTTATCATTACTTCATTTCATGTCATTCCCTTCCTTACTGCTACCTACTATTATTACTTTCCTCTCACTTTGGCCATACCCTTCCAGTCTATAGCCATATTCAGTTTCTGCTACCTTCGGGTATTTTTCTCCTACTCTGTTCTGAATTCATTAACAATAATATTTCCATCATGTGTGTTGTGTGTGTACATGGGGGTATATACATACAAACACACAAGTTCATCGACAGGTTTTTAGGTTTTCATAATTTCTTATTTTTTAAGGTTACTATATTCCTCCATTTGTATGTAGATGTCCCCTTTTTTTAGGTGTAGTCAATATGTATGTTTCCTACATTTACACATGTGTGACTATTATAGCCCATATACAGTTTTTAATCAACTGCTCCCCTTTTAGGTTTCACTTTTTTTATATATATATTTTTTTATATATATTTCTCGCTCAGATCTTTTTCCCATTTTTTTCTCTTTCTTCTTTTTCTACTTATTATTATTATTTTATTATTTCTATTATAATAATTTTATATATATGTATATATATATATATATATATATATATATATATATATATATATATATATATATATATATATATATATATATATATATATATATATATATATATATATGTATATATATATATATATATATATATATATATATATATATATATATATATATATATATATATATGTTTCTATATGTATATATTTTTTTCTTCTCTCTTTTTTATTACCAAGGTTTTTCTTTATTTCTTCCAACAACAATTTTTTATAATTTTCTTATTATTCATTATTTATTATTTATTATTTTTACTTTATATTTTATTTCATATATTTTTTATATATTTTTGTATATTTTTAATATATTTTTTTGAATTTTATTTATTTTTGAATTTTCCTTATTTTATTTTATTTATTCATCCTTTTCCGTTTTTCTTTTTCTTTTTCTTTTCTTTTCTTTCTACCCTTTTTTTATATCTCACTTTCACATTTTTCTGGTGTTTTTGAACTCATTTTCTTCATCTCATTGTTATTGTATTTAGTATATTGTGTTTTGTTTTTAGCTGTTGCCTAGTTACTGACTCCATAGCTCCCATAAAAGGACACCTGTTGTATTAGCCTATCGGATCTGAAGAAAATGCAGAAGCATTGAAACGGTTCATCCAACACGTCCATACGTCACTTCCGCTTTGTTGGTTCCTGGACTAAGTGCCTTGCGTTCCACGCTTGTCTTCCGGTTCCTGTCTACTGCGACGGCTCTGGCTCTCCATGTCCACTTAGACGCTGGTTGTCTTTGCGGACACCTCCATCGTTTTGCAGCCCAGCACCCAGCGATGACCCCGGTGACTACTTGCACATCCTAACGTGGACAGCGCTTCCAGGAGAACCTGCACCATGCACTTTGCCCACATCTGAGGAGGACGTCCCTGGACCCATTACTTGTCCTTGCCTTAACCTATTTCATCTTTGTGAGTAGCCATTTGGCTGTTTGTCCGTTTATAATTATCTCATTAAAGTTTCATGATACTGCACTTAGATTGGCGCTTCTTGCTGTTTTTTACAATGACAACCAATGTGCTGGGATATATAAGTGGTCTGGGTCAACAAAGTCTCACCCGAGGTTGAGGCAGAGCAAATACCCCCAACCCACCGGCCACAGCTGCCAAAGGATCATAGCACCCCAATGTGTGAACTCCACCAGGCGGGAAAAGTGCAACCAGGCCGCTGAGCACAGGATGGGCTGTAAGAAAGAAGAAAAGCTGTGTGAAAGTGGGAGGGAGAGGGGGTAGGGGTGGATGTGTGTGTGTGTGCAGAGGATGAATCTTTCAGTGAGGACTGCATATAAAGGGGTAGGTGAGTGTTTGTGTGTGAGTTACTCAAAAACAAATGAGAGTGCAGTGGGTTATGAATGGTGTTAAGGAGAATTGAATGTGAAAGAGAGGGAGTGTGTGTGCATGAAAAGGACAAATCAGAATTGCAAAATTGTAAAAAGAGAGTGTGAAGGATGAATGTGGTTACCTGGATGGTGCAGGTGCAAAGCGGATAGGTCGCTACCCCGCCACAGCGATGTCTGGAGTGAGCCGGTCCATTGCAGCCGCTATATGCCACGGGCTGTGGGTGTGCTCACGCCAGCATCATGTGGGGTCGTAGTGACGGCATCAAAAGGGGGAGGGAGAACTCCCTCCGCGATGCATCGATCGCGGTGACCTCCCGCCCCCATGCTGTCAAAGCCTGAGTGGAAAACGCTACTGACTCCCGCAATGCTGATTTTGCGATTCTGATTTGTCCTTCTCATGCACGCACACTCCTCACACTTTCACATTCAATTCTCCTTAACACCATTCATGACCCACTGCACTCTCATTTGTTTTTGAGTAATTCACATACAAACACTCACCTACCCCTTTATATGCAGTCCTCACTGAAACATTCATCCTCTGCACACACACACACATCCACCCCTACCCCCTCTCCCTCCCACTTTCACACAGCTTTTCTTCTTTCTTACAGCCCATCCTGTGCTCCACGGCCTGGTTGCACTTTTCCCGCCTGGTGGTGTTCACACATTGGGGTGCTACGGTCCTTTGGCAGCTGTGGCCCATGGGTTGGGGGGTATTTGCTCTGCCTCAACCTCGGTTGAGACTTTGTTGACCCAAACCACTTATATATCCCAGCACATTGGTTGTCATTGACCAATGAATTGCATGTGAGTATTATTGAAACATACGTTTCCTCTGTACTTACTTTCTATCTATCCATAACTGACTATATACTAATAGATGGTTTATTGTTTTATTTTTAGTTAATTTGCATCTGACTGCTGATGATTGGTAGAAAGCCAAGAAACGCGTAGAGTTATCAACTTATGGATGCACATATTGTTTCGTTATATAAGAACAATAATATTTCTTTTTTCTGTAATTGCTTCTATTACATGAATTATGTCCACTGTCTTACTGCCTGTATATGCCAAACTATGTTGTATGATGTATCATATGAAGTATGTCTTACGCTAACCTTATTAAATCAATTTGTATCATTTACATCTCGAAAATCCTTGGAGATTATGGTATCCCAGGCATTACGTACATTTATGGATATTATACTACCTTACCAACTATAGATGTAACACTTGTCTCAGGTCAATTTCTTTTGATCCTGAATAACTTATTTTTTTATCCACTGACAAGTCTCACGCAAAGTCCCGCTACTATCCCCTCTTTTCTCGATTTAAATTAGTGGGACGGAGACATGTCAATGCATTCATTGGTGTGGACAGGTCACAATCTCATTTCATTCTTTCTTCTATGTTCTATCTTCCTTCGGTTTCTTCCTCCATCTTCTTCTTCTTCTGGTTCTTCTGGTTCTTCCTCCGCATCCAGCATGATGGGAGGCTCCCGCTGTGTGACACTTTTCCTCTTCTGACGGTTCTTAAATAACAGAGGGCGGGGCCACCCGGTGACCCCACCCTCCTCTGATGCACGGGGACCTGACGGGGACTTCCCTGTGGCATTCCCCGTGACGTCAGAGGGGGGCGGGGTCACCCGTTTTTGCGTAAACCAATCAATAATTGCTTATTGCAATTTTTTTTACCAAAAATATGTACAAGAATATGTATTGGCCTAAACTGAGCAAAAAAAATGGGTTTTTTTATATATTTTTTGAGGGATATTTATTATAGCAAAATGTAAAAAATAATGCGTTTTTTTTCAAAATTGACGCTCTTTTTTTGTTTATAGCGCAAAAAATAAAAACCGCAGAGGTGATCAAATACCACCAAAAGAAAGCTCTATTTGTGGGGAAAAAAAGGACCTCAATTTTGTTTGGGAGCCACGTCGCAGGACCGCGCAATTGTCAGTTAAAGTGACGCAGTGCCGAATTGCAAAAAGTTCTCTGGTCTTTGGCCAGCAAGATGGTCTGGGGCTTAAGTGGTTAAAGAACAATTGAGCAAGGGTACAGTTATCCTTTAACACCATTCTAAGATGGATGCTAAAAAAATAATATAAAAGCTTATCTTTCCAGAGGACATATTTGCTACATTTTTTATACATTTTACAGAAATCCTAATAAACTGCAGCAAAAACAATGATGCATTTGTAAGGTTACCTGTGCTCATTTCCAGATCACAGTGCGGTAACATTTTTATATTAAAGAAAATAAGCTAAATACAAAGATGGGAATCAAAGTTGGCCAAAACAGAGCAATGTGTCATATATAAATCACATTTATGAGATGCTTATAAATCTGCTATCATAAAATGAAATAATACGGGAGACAAGGACATATGGCAGTAAAACCTTGTGACCATTCACTGCATGCCTGATATGTTTTCTTCTGGACGCAATTTAACCCCTGTAGCACTGGTTCACGATGGAATTCATTGACCCACCGCTGTAAACAACGGCCTTGTACAGCCTCACAGCCCACAGTTCTCATTAAAATGAAGTAGGGTCGTTTACACCATGTTGTGCTCGAAACCAAAACTAACACATGTTATCTTTTTGAAAAAAATAAAAAATGACAAGTTCCATATTGGTCTGTAATGAAGCTTGGTGTCTTTGACTGAGCCATCTGTTCACTCCTCATGAATCATCTCTCCAGCCCACAGATGCTTGTCCGCTCTTAAGGAAATGTGCCTCAACTTTAAAATGAAACATGGTGTAAGCGGTGTAATCAGACATTGCAAAACTGTCCCAGGGCCTTCTGGGACGGAGAAAAGAAAAAGGACAAACGGTAACAGCGTGACTTGACGACAAAAGCCTGTCAACTTCTGTGCTACCATGTGGCTTGTTAAGAAACAGGAAGAGCTGTATACTTGGAATCTGTTAAAGAGAATCTGGATTGTATATCATTTTTGTCTATGCAAATGGAGATTTACATCTCTAAGATAAATGTTGAAAGCTAATTTTAAACCTAAGAATCAAAAGATCCTTGAGGGCAATGGCTAATGTGAGTGTACAGTATGTAAGGCACTGTGTAAATTACTGTGAAACTATATACTGTATATGCCTGTAATAAATACATACATTGAATTAAAATAAATAAATAAATCTTGTGCACATTGATTTGTTTCTTCACCTCAATTATTTCCTCTATAGTAGCAGGCAAGCAAGTTTAAATGCATGTACAGCGTCATATTCTTTTATGGTGTGCAGGTCATCTGAGATGCACTGACATTTCGGCAGCTGAAACATATCAGTCGGAAATGGTGTTATCTGTATTTTGCCGCATGTGATTTTGCAGTGATTTTACCAGCATTTTGCTGTGATTTTACTGTGTTTATGGTGTGTTTTTCATAGGTCGTGTGACTCCAAAATCGCATCAAAAATGTAACATGGGTGCGTTATCGATGCGCTTTCAATGCATTTCAACGACGACCAAAAAATGCAGCAAGCGGGATTTTTAACACCACAGTGGAAGCGCAATGGACCAGTGTAGAGACATACAGAATATTTAAAGGGATACAATGGCCGAACAATAAATTCATATTGATTCATGATATTAATTAAAAAGTCGAATGTAATACAATTATGTATAAAAATATATCTATTTTTTAAAAACTGTCATTTTTGATTTTCGGTTTTCGGCCAAGTGCATCCTGCACTTGGTTTCAGCACCAAAATTTCCATTCCGTGCACCTCTACATCTGACCTCTGTCTCCATTTACCCTAATGGGGATACTTGTATCAGCATGTGAGGTACCAGTTAAGATCATGTAGAAATAGGGATATCATTCTCCTGACTGTTCTATCTTATCAATATCTTATTGTAAATGAGGTCTCCAGAACTGGACACAGCATTTTAACGAAAGATCTATACAGGGGAATCAATTCTATTTGCTTTTCCCACTGCAATGGCACACTGTTTGCTCGTTTTGACATCATCTGAAGTACACCCAAATCTCTTTCCTCTCTAGTGCTGGCCAATACTGTACCCCAAATATTGTACTTTATCATCTGCTTAGGAATAATTTATCTGCTCATTGGTTCCTTTAACTATTAGACAACCAGCTATGTACCGTACATCACTGGACTCAAAGTGGCTATACCGGGATGATGCCTGCAGCTAGAGTCCCTGTCACTACAGCTACAGTACCTGTCACTGCCTATTGCTATCACAGGGGATAATTAGGTTTGTCATAACAATAAAAGCAATAAAAAAAGAGAAATTAAAACAATAGTGTAAAAAAAAAAAAGCTCCCATCCCCCAGAGCTTGCACGCAAAGATGTTGTTCCCACGCGCATGCAAACATGTGAGGTATCACCACGAACGTCAGATCATGGGCAGTAATTTTGGCACCAGGCCTCCTGTGTAAATCTAAAGTGGTAACCTGTAAAGGCTTTTAAACCATCGCCTATGAATAGTAAAATTTACGTTGTTTGTTGCTATTGCACAGGTGTGCGCAGTTTTAAAGTGTATTAAGTTTGGTAATTGTTTACTCTGCGTTATATCATCTTTTTAAAATTTTATCAAACCATTGGGTATTATATTGTGTTTTTGTGCATAAAATTCAAAAAAAGTGTGTTTTTTCCAAAACAATTATGTTTGAAAAACTGCTGCACAAATACTATGTGACATAAAAAAAAATGCATCACCAACCAATTTATTTTCTAGGTCATCTGCTTTAAAAAAATATATCATTTTTAGAGGTTCTCAGTATTTAGCCCCCTTCCCCCCGAACTTGCATGCAAAGGCGATGTTCGTGTATCTGTTTACGTAGCGTAATATCATCTTTTACATGTTACAAAACCATTGGGTATTTTTTCTAAAACAATTGCGTTTGAAAAACTGCTGTTGCAAAACCCGCCAATTTATTTTCTAGGGCCTCTGCTTTAAAAAAATATATAATTTTTGGGGGTTCTGATTAATTTTCTAGCAAAAAATACAGATTTTTACATAAGGTAGAAAGCCAGAAAAGGCCTGGGGGTCAATTGGTTAAAATGAAACTCCAGTCAAACTGTTATTTTAGCTGTGGATAGCCTGGTGAAGGGTTTTGATCCCATAAGAAAGACTGCTCTCTCTTATGCCCCGTACACACGGTCGGATTTTCCGATGGACAATGTCCGATCGGAGCGTGTTGTCGGAAATTCCGACCGTGTGTGGGCTCCATCGGACATTTTCCATCGGATTTTCCGACACACAAAGTTGGACAGCAGGAGATAAAATTTTCCGACAACAAAATCCGATCGCGTCAATTCCGACCCTGTGTAGCCTGTTCCGACGCACAAAGTGCCACGCATGCTCAGAAGAAATTCCGACACGGGACAGCTCGTTCTGGTAAACTTAGCGTTCGCAATGGATACAGCACTTTCGTCACGCTGCAATGTTCAAAATGGTTTAATACAGCGCACTCTCTTCTTCTTTATAATGTGACAACAATTAAGTAGTTTTGATGCTCATATTCACACACACTTCTCACAAACTTCTTTCGTTACTATTTATCGGGATTCCCTCAATATATTTTGATTTCTCACATCTGACAACATATTTTTTTTTTTTTTTTTGACTTTAATGTAGATTCTTTTTTTGTGTTTCTCTTTTTTAATTTTGTTTTTTGGTGATTTTGATTTGTACTCCCGAAAATGTTTGTGTGTTTTTTGTGACAAGTTCCCACAACACCATTGATATGTTGTTCTATTTAATCTGTAGGAGATTGTTTGGTGTTGTTGTCCCTTGTTAATTTCACATTGTACTTTAGAAATGTACCTGAATCGTCACCAAACTGTCCTTTTTGGATGAAAACACACACAGGAGAGTAGAATTTACCTAAAAAAATTTTATTAAGGGGTCACAACTATAAACAAAGAGGGAGGCAACGCTGGAGAAACTGCAGAAGTGGGTGAAGCCTTGGACCCCCAGGGCAGACATCAATTATTTAAAAGCAAAATTGGTGGCCTGAGGAGTCCTTATCTAAGGGAGAGCAGTCTGGTCCAGAAGTCCCAGAGATCCGGAAAGCAGCAGATGACATCTGTGTCCCCAGGCTGTGGTCATACGAGAGACTGCATCTTCTGTCAGACCAGACTGAACCCAGGGCAATCACTCTTTGGTCTTCCTTCCACGCTTCCTTCCAGCCTTTGGCTGTGGGGGTGGAGTTGTGGCAGCAGGAGGAGGAGGAGGAGGAGGATCGTCGATCTCAATAACATCCGTCTTGTGTGTCAGTTCCCCACTCTCCCCCTTACGTAGGACTTTATAAATCAGGTCCTCAGAGATCTTGCGTTGGCCCTCCTGCATGCCCTGCAATTTGGTGGCAGCCATGCAGGCAAAGGCCTCTTCAGGACTGGGGAAGGCTCTGAGGGACGCCGAAGCCTCCTGGATCAGCCTGTATGCTGAATCCTGCACAGGACTGGGAGTCATCTTCCTGGCTCGTTTATGTGGCAGGCGGAGGGGAGGAACCTGAGACTCAGTCAGGCTGCGACTTGTCCCAGGCTTCTCTTGGCTGCCACTTAGCCCCGCCTCCTCCTGGCTGACACTAATCCCCGCCTCCTCCTGGCTGACACTAATCCCCGCCTCCTCCTGATTGCCACATTCCACAGCCTCCTCTTGGCTGAGGTCTTCCTGTGTATGAAAAAGGGACATAGTTTTAGTATTTTTTACATCAATCACACACAATTTTCACCTCCTGACTGCTGCAAATTGAATGTTAACAAATATAACAGACTATCATTCTGAGCCCAGCATTTTGCATTCTTGTCCCAATTTTGGGTGCCCACTACTGTCTATTGATATGTAAAACACTTTTTTTAATCAGCAATTAATGATCAATAATAACATCTAGTAAACATCATTTATTTATTGCCCAGAAATCTGTAGAAGAATGCTATGCCTGACTCCAGCTGGGCTCCTCCACTTCTTCCTGGCTGGAAGGCCCAGGTTGGACATCGGAAGCCTCAGCTGGGGTGGAAGGAAGAGTGGAAGGAAGAGTAGAGAGGGATTCCCTGACTTCAGTGTGGTCTGACAGAAATCGCAGTCTCTCGTAGTACCACAGCCTGGGGACATAAACGTCGTCAGCTGCCGGAACCCCCGGACCTCTGGGAATCTGTGACCTTCTTGCGCTCCCTAAGATACGTGCTCCTCAGGCCACCAATTTTAGCTTTTAAATAAGGGATGGTTGCTGTGGGGACCACCGGCTTCACCA